>NC_139921.1:13699393-13948052 GCF_963514095.1 Eutrigla gurnardus | reverse complement strand
TCATTCAGTGTTCAGTGTTTCCCCATGAATTTCTTTCAGGTACCCTCTTACGATGGCATATTGGGCTTCAGTCTTTTTGCTCAAAAAAAGACTTAAAGGATCATACTCAAGGAGTGGATGACTAGCTTAGGCATGTGTTGCATACAAATGAGGGAAAGAATATAAATAAGATGTATAGAAAACATATATGACAACAAAAAGTTGAAGGTCTTTTTCTCAGAAGTTGCTAGAAAATAGCAATATGCATTTGCAGCATGCCTTAGACCAGGGGTGTCAATCTTACGGCCTGCGGGTCGGCAGGGCCCATGATTCTGCTCAGTGTAAAAATTACGGAGATATCTGCAATTGTTCAATAAAAGTCACTGCTATCTCAAATTTGTCCACCCACAATCAGCACGGATACCATATTTATGTGACATAAACACAACAAACGTTAAACACAACAAACGTAGTATTTGATGTACAAACGTAGTTACATTAAGTATAACCTGTCGTCAACACGGAGGGCCCTATCTTGTCACCATCAACACAAACGCAAGTATCATCGCTATTTTCCATCCGACGCACAGTGGACCTTTCCACCAGATATGCATGTCCATAAGATAGGAAATTAACTTGCGCTCCCCGGGCGTATCAGTGGAAACACCTGAAGGTCCGGGAGGAGCAGAGTGTGATGTGGATAATATAATATAATATAATAAGATAAGATAATATAGACTTGTAGACAAGTAGCATTTAATGAAATATTGCTTTCTTTGATGGAGTTTGAGCAATAGATGTGTTCTTTAGTGTGCAAGATGGGGGGAACATTCAAAAATGTAGGGATATTTGTCTAGGATTAGTCTCTAGCTACCTGTGGGTGTAAGATTTAATTGATGGCTTTAAAGCACATTTGGAACCAGCTCAGAGTGACTTTATAGACCTCTTACAGAATTTTCAAAGGCAGCCTCAGATGATACCTTGCTGTTTTTTTCTACGTCAAGGTGGAAAACTAAAGTCAATCATGCTTCTTCCCATCATGCGTCTTCATTATCTTTGCATTCAAATCAAGGCAAAGTTATTGAATCTTTATCACACACATGATTCCAGCGCTCCTTCTGGGAGTCTTCCAGTCTGCCATGTGGTAGGGGAGAATTGCAACAGAAGGTGAACCTTAATTGCTGTTAGTGTGCCAGGACACTTGGCCTATATTATATTATTCAGACCAGGCCTATTTTATTAACACAGTGTGGCAAATGATAGGGATTTATTACATGGAGAATTTAGGATGTTGTCAGTACCAGGCTGTTTGTGACTGTACGCATGTACCACCTCTTTCCCTCATTAACTCATTGGGCTTGTGTGGCCATCAATGTACCTCAGCCTGGCCTTGATCCTCTCATAAAGCCTCGGTTATGCTTCCGCGTAGTGATCATGCAATGGCCACGCAGTTGCTTGGACGCAGTCGTGAGACCGTGATGGTTCTGCGTGGGGTTTACGTGTCGAAATGCAATTCAATGCCACACCGGTAGAGGGCGCTATGTTTTTTGTAAAGACTGACCGACCGACCGAGACTCTTTTGACGTATATCGTCGTTAGCCTCGTTATAGCCTATTTGTTTACCTTCCGGCTTTAAACATCCACAATTTTTCAGAACTTGGTGTTTTATTTCTTTGTGCAAAACCAACAAGGTGCAAACAATAAAACAAGGTGCAAACAATAAAAGTAGGCTATTAAAAGTTTAAATGGCGGTGTTTATGAGTGGAAACCGGAAAAATTCTCCAGCGGATGTAGTTAGCGGACCAATCACAGCCAATGCCGCTGCGTTGGTGCTGCGTCGCCTCGACGCACGTCTAGGATTTTTGGGAGGTGCACGTCAGGCCCTTGCGGTGGATGTAAGGGGGGTCCGCAAGGACGTAATGGGTCCGTAGGCCCCTTGTGTTGTGTCAACGCGGAAGCATAACTTGGGCTTAAGACTGCATGACCACATGAAATAGTCCCCTGCAGGCTAGAACACCAGCATGTATAAATTTACTGAGTGCATCTTCAGTCATACTGTGGCTTTTGCTAAAAGTTTAGAAAATCCTAGGAATCTTACACACCAATCAACTCTTGAGCAGCTTAGGTCTGCAGCAGAGAGTGGAATCATTTTTCCCGTTAAAAAAATGTTTGCGTTTGTACATGCAGTCTTAGATTATGCTTCTCTTTCTGCATCACACACTGTAAATGTAAGAGGATTCATTTACACTTTATGACATTGTTAAAAGCAAAGGGTTGTTTTAGAAATCTCTGGGTTTATTCAGGGATTGTGAAATGGACAGTTTGTAAGACGAGGTTGTTTCTCAACACCTCCAAAAAAAAGTCTGTCATCATTTCACTAATGATAACAGGTGAGCGGTACTGAAGTTACACAGGATAAGGAAGTGAAGCAATTTGCCTTGATGTAAAACAGATGTAGTGTGCAAAATGGGAAATATGTGGAAAGTTGTCTGTGCAGCAGTGATGTTAAGCAGTGTCACTTTTGAATTAAAGTGACAGCAAGTCACGTAGCAACTGAGAGAAACACATGCAGGACGTTTTGTAGTGGCAGTTTTGTTCAAGATTCTGTACACCCAGACTAGGGCTGGGCGATTTTTTTAGATTTAATTGATTAATTTGTATTTTTACTTTCCTCCAGTTTGTGAAATGGCTGAACCGCAAAATTGTGATTTAAAAACAGTTCTAGACTCTGCAGATTTGTTTTGCTTTAAGGTACTCTGTAGTAGCCGACTCTCAATTTCCATACAAGTGCAAAAGTCGGCCACATACAATCACATTCACCACGCCCCCGACAGATGTACCATAAAAATGTCCATGAACTCAGACGTCCTTTTTACCAATTAACGATACTTCCAAAAGTTTGCGATCTCCGTTTACTGCCCCTTGGCGCTATCCTATCTCTCCTCTCTCTTCCCTCTTGCGTCTTCCCGCCCCTCCTCCTTAAGCCCCACCCCTCCCGGGCTCTTCCTTACCCACGGCCAATCGCAACAGGTGATGCTGACAGATATATGCAGTGAATCAAATAAAGAATAAAGGCACATCCTCTATTTTTCCACAGTTTACCTTACTGTTACAAACATTTTAAATAATTTACTAATTTATGATTAATTTATTTGAATCCCTGCTTTCTACACCCGGGCTACATATTATTATTTATTGTATTTCATTTTACAACAAGAAACATTTTTTTCAATTTTATTTAAAAAAAAAAAAAAATTCTTGAACAACTGATTTGTTCACATAGGCCTAGACTACTTGGTAATCTAATTTATTTTTATTGTGTTAATAAAGAAAATATGTATTTAAATGTATTTAAAATAGCTTGGTCTTTTTAGTTTGTTTAGAGTTTTAAATCGAAAATTGTCCATTAGTTTGAAAAAATCAAGATTTTATTTTTAGGCCAAATCGTCCAGCCCTAACTCAGACAATCATTTGGGCATGACACTAACTAACTAATATGTTATGGATCCTAGTTCACAAAATAATATATTAGCCTGTAAATAATTTCAAAGGTTTTTGGGAAGATATGCAAAATCATGAGAATGATTTCATTTATGATTAAACAAGTAGCATAATTAATAAAATCTATTAATAACTATAATTCTATCTTTAAGACCAGGAAAACATAAATGGAAGATGTAGCAATATTATTATTTTTAATATTATTATGATTCACAAAATGATAGACACACTCTGTTTTCACTTCAATATATTTATCAATGTATTGCCCAGATCCAGATTTAAGGTGAAAGTGTATAATGCTCTATATTCATGTAGCCAACTTCTTTCCATTTAAGATGTTATTAACAGTGTTTCCCTTTTTCACAGATATCATTGACAAGAGTGAACTGAAGGTGTTCTTCGAAAGCAACTGTTCTCAGATATATTTTATCTTCTATGAAAATTTCATTACACTGGAAAGCAACTTAAAACTAAAAGGTGAGGACTGTTTTGTTTCTTCCTTTTTTTTCTTTTTTCTTTAAACTGCACACTCACAAGTTGACCACCACCCTCAATGTTGGTTCAATAATTAACCCTCACCCTGCTCTCTATGGTATGCATTACGGCAAGGGTTTATTTCCCTCTGCCCCACATTTAAAGAGCAATGAGCATAGAGCCCATGGAATAGAAATATCTGGTCATGTCTAGTATAACTCTGTGTAGTAAGCCCAAGTCCACTGGGAGAATTCTCTAATGGTAACAATGATAACATTCCTTTGAATAATTGTTCACAAAATTACCTTTTATTATTGTTGCATTATTGATGAGGCTGTCTAGCTCCCAGCTATGTATTAAAAAGCCTAAGTACCTTCCTTGTGTTTCAGGGAACAAATCTCAAAGGGAGGAGCTGGACTCTATCCTCTTTATTTTTGAAGTAAGTCATCTGTCTTTTTCTGTGTTACTGTCTCCATCTCTGATTTCCACGGATAGCTGCTACAGCCTCAACCTATTTACTGCTGATCTCTGGGGCGGGACCATCATTTCCATGGTGCCACATGCATGTAACTCTGGCTACTTCCTGAATTTGCGTCAAATCGCTTGGAAATCATTTAGCAATTGTATGGCAAAACAAGCATTTCCTCAATCATTTTCCTGCCTCCGATGCCCCCAGTTAAGTCCTTGTTTTTAAAACCTAGGTCTGTATGCAAATCAGTGTAGGTATGTCATGTGTTATGTTTGTAACCCATTTTTGGTTGGCCCCTCCCTCTGTTTTCCTGAACACTCTTTATGTTGCACACAGGTTAAAGTCCTCTACCTTGTTTTCCCACCTGACTCCAAAGGCAGCTCCAGTTTCCAATACAAACAGCCAGCTCTCCTGTTACATTTGCTCAGGGCAGGGCTGTGGATGGCAGTAGTTGGAAAAAAAAATGGGAGGGTAGTCTGCTTGTCCGTCTTTGTACAGTATGTCTTGTCCTAGTTTTTCTGATCACCTTGGAGAACTGTGTAGGAGTGTTCCTTGCATTATGTCTAAAATAGAATAAGTCATTCCATCTAAGAAAACACAGAATAGTCTTTAAACTTTGGAACCAGGACCACTGACCACTGTTAGTGATCATGTCAAAGAGTGAGTGAGCGAGCGAGCGAGCGAGCAAGTGAGTGAGCGAGCGAGCGAGGGAGAGGAAGAGAACAAAGCTGTGAATGAGAAGACTGAAACATAATTGTTTGATAGTTTCACAGCACTCACTGCTCTCTGCATGTCTGTGTCAGTTCTGTGAGGTTTATGAGCCTCGGTACGCTAAGGGCCGGGAATAAGCAGCCGTGTTTGACTTAGGAATGAGAATATTTTTTGCTGACGTCTAAAATAGTCCTGAGCCAAAATAATAACAAAAAAGAAAATACAGGCAGATGGTACGGTCTATAGATACAGACGCCACCACATACTTCTAGTGGGTCATAAGTGGTGATTGAGAGGGTCTATACATTTATTTTTGGTAAATTGTTACATATTATACTTTTTTAAGTAGCATCAGACCAGGCACAGTCAGGCATAGCTAGTTTATGGTATCATATTACATATTTTTTGGTTATTTTGTCTGTATAAGGCATGACATACTCAAGACTCATTTTTTCAGGTTTGTAATTTATGGGCTCCTTAGCCTGCTGTTTGGAAGATACTTTGATAATCAATCAAAATTAAAATATTTTTTCTGTTTAATATCGCCATAAACACCAAATGCAGATGTAACCCAAGAGCCTGGTCTGCTTGAGATTTCTGCCTAAAAGTCTGTTTAAGGGAGTATTTCTCGCCACTCTTGCCCTGTAAAGTTTGCTCCTGGATAATTGTTGGGACTTTGAATATTCATTGACTCTACACATCGAGCAGGACTAGAACACGAAGATTTTAAAGTGTCCTAAAATAACTTTTGTTGTGATATGATACTATAAATAAAATTGAATTGATTTCAATTTATAAAGTAAGAAAACTAACTCAATAAATGTCCCTCCAGTTTTCTCCTCTAGTCACCAAGACTGCCTGTCTGCACATATCCAGTCCTCTAACCTGTAAATAAAGCCTAGATTCATGCCCCTACATATTTATGGAGTCATCTTTTAAAAACAACTAATATTGAAAGCAGCTTAGCCCTCATGTGTCCCCTTTTAGCTCCTGCCTGTGACAACGTGTGCTTTTACCCATGCACTGAAAAGATAAGCTTGCTTTGAGTGGTGTGTACAGGGCAGATACAGGGATGCTTTATCCTGAGCTTTTCTGCACTCTACAGACTTTCTCTGTATGCCACATTAGATTAGGCATATTGGATCATTTATGGTCTTGAATACGATATCAATGGATACGTTTGGGTCAAAAACATGCACTACTAATGTTTATCATTCTGCAGAAGTTATATTATATAGCACCGGTACATAACAAATGTTGTAAAAGATGAAGTAATTCAATATTTTGATCGGAGTGGATTGGGCTTCATAATACTTTTGTGTATAGGGTATGTTGGAATTTAAATTTGTGGCATTTAAGAATATTTTTTTTTTTATCATAAACCCTTTTTGTAAATGAGTATTGTTTGTTTTCGTCATAGGGGTCAACCAAACAAAACATAAGTCCTAGCGGCCTTTGTCCAGAAAGACTCAGAGCGGTGGCTCTGAATGGATAGCGGTCGAGACAAAAGCCAT
This sequence comes from Eutrigla gurnardus, assembly GCF_963514095.1. Taxonomy (NCBI): domain Eukaryota; kingdom Metazoa; phylum Chordata; class Actinopteri; order Perciformes; family Triglidae; genus Eutrigla; species Eutrigla gurnardus. The sequence goes on along the minus strand of NC_139921.1, from coordinate 13,941,404 downwards.
TGTGCCGTTCTGTGCTTTTGCAACACACTTGAGTGCTGTATGACAGGTTCATAGGAACAACACAACTCAACATCACTGTCTCTCGATTTCTGATTTTCCCTGGAAAGGCAGTTATGTTCTAATTTCTCCAAGCACATTGGAAAAACACTCCCCTGCACTCTCCATCACCTGAGTCCCTTTTTGCATTCCAATCTGGCTGAACAATACAGTACATGTATTTGCTTTGAGCTGGTTATGTGGGGATTACTTTGCTGTCATGATGAGGTATGTGACCCCTTTTTTGTGGGTTGCTGTGGGGGAGTATGATCCTCCATGCTGAGTCTGTTTGAGTAATGGATATCTAGAGGGGGTAATCTCCCCGTGCTGGAACACCCCACCCCCACCGCCACCAGCAGCCATTGCCTTCCATGATCCCTTTGTGTCTGCTGCCATGGAGGCATCCACCATGGCAGCTTGTGATACTGCACCAGAACTGACGGAGTTGAGACACCTGATCTCTGTGAGAATACGACGATGCTGGATAGAAAAGTCCCTTCTAATAGTTGACATCCCGTTTTCTTTTACTGCTGTATTGTAAGTTAAGGCTATTTAATACATAAAACCAACAAATTAATTCAGTATTGACAAATTATTATTAAATCAGAAAAAATGTCCATGTTTGTCTTTTTTTTTTAAATAAGTTCAGTCTCCTGATGTGAAAATACTGCATTGCCTAACAGGGCTCAACGCTAAGGTTTTTCCACTTGCCCGGTCGGGCCAGTGGGTCTGAATTCTACTTGCCCGAAGTCAATTTTCACTGGCCCCAAATATAAATAGTTTTTTTTATTAGTGGTAATCAAATAACGACAAAGATTCAGGTAAATTGTTATATTTGATCTTTATTTACAATGTATGAATGATTCTGACATTGTTGGAACATTGTTGGAACATTGGTATTTTTTTTTTGGGCGGTTTTATCCCATATTTTAATCTTGGCCACTCAAACCTTGGCACAAAAATAAATAAATAAATAATCCCCTCACACCCGACGTGCTCTCTGAACTGCTGACAGCCATCGTCCTACAACACGTTCTGCATTGTAGTTGGCGGTAGCGGAGCTATGTAGTGGAGTAGCGGGAGTTTCGCGATCTCGATTTTGATTGGCCAAAACCACATTTTAAAAAAATCAAATAGTACGCCAAGCATTACAAGCATTATCCGACGAGGGCAAGGGGAGGGGGCAACATCATAACTTTATCGATGATGATCGTTTTTTTTTTTTTTTTTTTTGCTTTGAGTCCTCCACTTGCCCGAACGGGCAAGCGGGTTGTCATAGTTACTATAGGCAATCCTTATTGTTGAGCCCTGGCCTAAGTATGATTCACCTTAGTGCTGTTAATTGTTTTAAGAAGTTGCATAACAAGTTCAGTGGAGACTTATGTAATGACTATGTAATGAAGGTGTGACAAGTAATTGTATGTTGGATACACATGACAGTGCGTGTAAGCTTCCTTATGCTCCCCAAGCAGCTTGGTGCTTGAGCTTTGTGTTCATTTGTTTACAAAGATGTACAGCATCAATACTAGGCAGGCGTGTGAGACAACGTCCTTGTCAGTTGGATTATGTTTGTTTCCCTTGGCAGCCATTCCTATTAGAGTTGAGATGCATTCTTCCTAATCGACGCTTATGTCGCATCTTGCTGCTGTACAGATAAATCACAAGCAAATGTAAGTGCATAGTGAGAAAGCTACTGAAAAGCTGTTTTAGGTGGACCCTAATGACGCTGCAGGTGTTCCTGTGTGTGTGATTCCAGGAATTCAACCAGATGAGACCACTTTCTCTATTCGAAAACTGTTTTTGCTGTCAGGAGACCCAAGTGTGCTTCTTGTGGTTTGAAGGACTCCAGTTTGTTTACACACTTATATGGTCTTAAATTACCTCTCACGGTCTGAAAGCAGTTCAATCCTGGTGCCACTGAGGTTGTGGGACAGCTATGGGACCAACAACACTCAGAGGGAAGTCTGTTCATATCCACTTTCTCTCCAGGATATGACCTCAACATGACCTGCCGTCCGTCATCCGGACCTGACTCAGCGTTCTGAATTCCCCTCGTAATCCTCTGTAAAAGTGCCTCATCTAGATTTGAGACTTGATCTACTGACTTGCCTTATGTGGGTATTTCTGATTATTATATCTAGTACTATATACCTTTTTTGATGGGTGACTGTGCATTAGATTCAGCTCAAGGTAATGCAAAAGCTGTTATCTTATAGAAAACTGCAGAAAATATTTGTACTGATTCACCCTTATTTAACCAAGATGGTCATTTGAAATGGAGATGTAAAGGGTGTTGCAGCCAAATTGACCACACTGCTATTTTTCTTACATCGTAAGAAGAAGAATCCTGAAAGGAAGAAAAGTGAGCCTTAAAGCAAGATTTTGCCATTTTCCAAAAAGAGCTGGGCAATAATTCAATATGATAATAAAATAAGGAATGCTGAGTACTTTTCAATTGTCCATAATTTTACTGTATAGTATACAAAATAGGCTTTTCATACAGGCTATTTATTAAATGAATGCTTGCTTTATCAGCAGTTGAAATAAGTATTTAACACATTACCATTTTTCTCAGTACATACACTATATTGCCAAAAGTACCCACTCACCCATCCAAATAATTGAAATGTAGTTGTTCCAATCACTTCCATGGCCACAGGTGTAAAAGCAAGCACCTAGACATGCAGACTGTTTCTACAAATATTTGTGAAAGAATGGGTCGCTCTCAGGATCTCAGTGAATTCCAGCGTGGTACTGTGATAGGATGCCACCTGTGCAACAAGTCCAGTTGTGAAATTTCCTCGCTCCTAAATATCCACAGTCAACTGTTAGTGGGATTCTAACAAAGTGGAAGTGATTGGGGAACAATAGCAACTCAGCCCAGAAGTGGTAGGCCAAGTAAAATGACGGAGCGGGGTCAAGGATGCTGAGGCGCATAGTGCTCAGAGGTCGCCAACTTTCAGTCGCTACAGACCTCCAAACTTCATGTGGCCTTCAGATTAGATCAAGAACAGTGGGTAGAGAGCTTCATGGAATGAGTTTCCATGGCCGAGCAGCTGCATCCAAGCCATACATCAGCAACTGCAATGCAAAGCGTCGGATGCAGTGGTGTAAAGCACTCCAAAACTGGACTCTAGAGCAGTTCTCTGGAGTGACGAATCACGCTTCTCTATCTGGCAATCTGGATTATGGTGTGGGATTGATTTTCAGGAGCTGGGCTTGGCCCCTTGGTTCCAGTGAAACTCTGAATGCTTCAGCATACCAAGAGATGTTGGACAATTCCATGCTCCCAACTTTGTGGGAACAGTTTGGGTGATGGCCCCTTCTTGTTCCAACATGACTGTGCACCAGTGTACAAAGCAAGGTCCAAGTACCTGCTAATTCCAGGTCTTTTTGAAGCTCTCCACAAGTGGTCCTCGGCTCTTGGACAACACTTCTGATTATTCTTTTCACTCCTCTGTCAGAAATCTTGCGAGGAGCACCTGATCGAGGCAAATTTATGGTGAAATGATTGTCTTTCCACTTCCGTATTAGTGCTCACTGGAACATTCAGAAGCTAAGAAATGCACCTGGAACCAATGCCATCATTATGTCTTGCAAGAATTAGGTTGCGAAGGTCTTGAGACAGCTCTTTGCTTTTAACCATCATGAGATGTCTTGTGTGACACCTTGGCAATGACACCTTTGGGTAGGCCATCAGTTGGGACTGAACCAGCTTTTTAATTACTCATAGATTTCAATTGTTGTCTTGGCTTTCCATGCCTCTTTGCACCTCCTTTTCTTCATTTGTTCAATAATTTTTCCCTATGGCATTTCACATTAATACACATAACTTAATTTCTGAACTTATTTTTTTTTTTCAGTTTCTTTGCATGTATGGATTACTTGGGTTCTTGAATTAAATGTCCTGTCAGTAGCACCTTTGGAAATATATGTACTGAGAAAAATGGTGACGTGTTCAATACTTATTTCACCCGCTATATCGTTATAGAGATTGAAATTACCTGTATAGGATTTATTACCTATGTTAGGATAGAAGATTTTGGCCGTATTACCCAGCCATATAACTTTACATTCACAAATGGGGACCAAGAAAGCATGAGCTGTATTATTATCCACCTGCCATAATTCACGTCAAGAAGACGATTGATTGTGACTCACATTCATTTAAATGCAACACTGAAATGCACCAATCCCTCTGTATGTATGTAAATGGTCAGTAATTAGTAACAAGGTAATTAATAACTCAATGTCAACCTGTGTCATGAAGACCGGTCAACTATCTTTTTTTCTATCTTGTGTAATGGCTTCATATTCCTTTTCATCTTGGGTTGAATCACTGATCTCTCTTCTACATGTTGACTAACAATTTGTTGAAAAATGTACCCAGTGCCATTTAGCTAAGTGATGTATTTTGCTCCCAGTCTCCTCTTTATGCAATCATAGTTATGACTGACACTCCATGGGCAAGGAGGTTATTGGTTAATGCATAAATGCAAATTTACTAAGCACTCGGAGCAGGTTGAGTAAATGAATCTTAATGAGACTTTGCTTTACTCTGTGCCTATTTGATTGCCCTTTTAAACCTTCTGCTTCACATTTGGTAGGTGACTATTTTTATCACATTGAAGAGCACTAAATTTCTTTATTTTTATAATTGTGCAACATTGTTGACATGTCAGCTCCCTTTTTCCAAAACTGTTCCAATCTTGAAAACAATTTGAAAATGGTCCGAGAAGAAACCTGCTGCAGCTTGACTTTCACATCAAGCAAAGAAGGGAACTGATGGCTGTGCTAACTGGCCATTGGAGGATGAGGAGCAGTTTGTTTGCACTCTGCTGCTGCCACCTGCTGGCACCAGGGGATAATGAGGATGTCTAAGTAATTTTGCTCATAGTTCATTTTGGTGTCCTTTGGTAAAATATTGTAAAATAAAACTCAATCTCAGTATGTTTTAAGGTCATGTGAGATACATTGTCAGCTGAATTTTACTGACATTAACCAACAAACTGGAGGGGCATGCTTCATTTGGTTAGCATGTTTATAAGCAGTTTGGCTTGGTCTACAGTGCTTACCCTGTAAATAATTTTGAATAAAGCAGGTGTGTAACTGGTGTCTTTCCTCGCATCGTACTTGAGGCCTACAAGTGATTTTTACCATCAGGGTCTCTTACAGCAAAGTAAATGTAATACGTCTTAATTCCCTGCACTATATACTGTGTTTTACAATCTTGCTTGGCTTTTTATAAGTGTTGTAATGTGATTGGCACACTGTTCCTTCTCTGATTACTGCGCATATATCTTATGTTATCAGACTTGCTGAATGTTAGTTCTTTGTGTCTTTCAGGAGATTTCATTGTCTTCAGATGATATAATCCTGAGTTGTATCAAAAGCCTAAACAATATGTAAATTACATTTCTCCTAAGTACCACACGTCTGCCTTCAAAAAGCCCTCCTAGACGACCTCTTGGAGGCGTGTATTCTGTGCCATGTTCAGGCCCTGCGACTGGAAACCTAAGTGCGGATCATGTAAATGTATTAAGGCTGTAGTGGTACCACAGTAATGCCCCCATCTTTATGCTGGAGTATGGTTGCAGATTAGAGTAACTCCGCCAACCTTCAGTCCGGCAGACTCTCCATTCGCCTGATATCAGCCAGTAAATTCCTCATTGTTGCAGCCACCATTCCAGCTCTGCAGGGAGTCTTTTTTTGAGCTAGCTTCTCCATCTCATTCCCACTCCCCCATCCTGGTGCTCTGCGAGGAGAGAGAAAGACAAAGACCGTGTTATTGTGTCTGCTCGCGCACGCACACAGGGAGAGGCTTAAGGAGGATACCCTGCTGTGTTACCGCCTAGCATAATGTGTCTGCTGCCCCAAGGAGACAGAGTCCAGTACGAAGCCTGTACAGAGATGTAGTAATCCCATGCGGGATCAATAGCAAGGTGCAGCCGCGCGCCTATATACGCATACCATCACATCTGTGGATCAGAGGGAGATGGAACACCACAGATAGTCATCCAGAGCCCCCTTTAAGCGATGTATGTCTTTCAACATCCCGCTGTCACTGAAAATGACAGGCATTTAGTCTCAGAGGACAAGAAGGGAAAGTTAAAGATGGAGGATGACAAGGGAAGAAGGATGTTGTTGACAAACTGAGAAACTCTAAACCTGATAACTTCTGGACCACCACTTAGCATAATGTAGCATAGCACACAGAAAACAGTTATCATCTACCATTTTTCAGAGCCATTCTATTGTGGTAATATGTCTAAATTAATTAATTAATTAATTGTCTAAATTAACAGTAGAAACAACCAAATGAATGCTTACTTTGTATTAAGAAATGTATTATCAACTACAAAAGATTGTATTCACTCAATGCTATCAACTTCAGTTTCATTGATTAAAATAATTTTATCAACATTATTGTATCAACAAAGATCAAAAATCTCTGAGATTATAAAAGCTGTCACTTGAAATGTTCATTTATCTCACATGCCATAAATCTATGCTCTATCTCGTATAGCCTTTCATCTTTCTTTTTGTATTTTTTGTATTCCTCACTCAGACCCTGCTGTAGCACGTTGCATCTGTGATTGGAGAGGACTTCATCTTTGTCGCTCTTTGATGCACATTTTTTATTCATTCTCCGTATCCCTTTCTTGCCTGTGTTTCTCACTCTCCAGGGCAGATGAGCTTTTTATCATGCTGGCAAAGTTGGTTGTCTGGTTGAGTGGGTCAGAGCTGCATACATAAAGCAGCAAAGGACAGACTTGACCCCTACATTGCAATCATGAAATCTTATCGGGTCAGTGATTAGGATTTGATGAAAATGAGCCATTGGCAGTATCAGTTGCTCACACTGCGCGCGCACACACACACACCTGCCCCCCCCCCCTTCTCCGGAGGGACCCAGTTAACCTGTTGTTTCATCCAAGTATAATGATAGGCTGCTGAAAGGTTAGGGTGCTCTAATTGAGTTGTAAAGCTGTTGTTGGTGAGGTGATGACATTTCTCAGTGCTGTCCTGTGTCACAGGGATCTGCAGACCTGCTAGGCCAAGTTGATGGGAAAAGGGCAAGCACACTGCATTCCTTAAGTGTATACTGCTTTGGCAAAACGGTGCCGCTAGGGCTGTTACAATACATTTTTGATTCATAGATTCATTTTTTGGTCTATGAAATGTCAGCAAATAGTAAAAATTGTTCAGAAAACCAGAAAAAATATTTTAATTTTAGAGCCTGGAACCAGTGTGTTTTTTTTTTTTTGTGCATCAAATGAATCATTTCTGTTGATGGACTACTTGAATAATCAACTTATTGTTTAAGCTCTAAAAGAAAATGTGCTATTTGAAATAAAGCCTGGAGTTGGTCAGCACTTAAGGAAAAAGCCCCTACTGTACTATAGTACTGAAGTATGCTTGACTTAAATAACTACTTAATAAACCTAATCATAATTGTTTCTGTTTCTAATCAGAAAATTCTACAACATCTTCCTGAGAAAATCTACAACCGATGGCAGTTTCACAGTATAGGTATGTATTTTTTCCACCATATGAAATACTGCACTGCTTTAAATGCCTTTTCAAAATGAAAGTTTTTCTCTGCTTCCACTTGACAGGTGTATACTGTGTATGCATCTTTCCTCCGTATGCTTCTGTAACCTCTAAGATAAACTTGAGGACAAAAAATGGTCACCAGAACCATGCCTAAGTCTTTCATAATGAAGAGAAAATAATTAGTCTTAGAAGGGGATGGAAATGGGAAATGCAAATGAGCACTTCATTTGAAATGCAAATAAGTAATTGAATTATGCTGCCATGATTTCAGTCCCACACAAAAAAAGGAAAACCTCCTTGCAAGAAGCGATAACCCCAATTATAACCATTGTTTGTCAGCTGTTGGCAGCTAAACAGTCTAGTACTAGATCAATGTTGTAGATTGGCCCTCCCCTTAGGCTTACAATTGCAAATATCAAGACTCATGTGGGGTTTGATGCCCCCCGACAAATCCACTACTTTGTCAGTCATTGGACAACAAATCATCATAAGCTTAAGGCTGCCTCTTGGCGTTTTCTTGAACTCACATAGAATGTTCTTTGGCGCTCATCAGTTCATGTGTCACTGGTCAAGATGCTGCGCTTTCGCTATGTACTTCTATTTTGAAGAATGCGTGGTGGTGGCAGGATAGCTTCTCACCATACCTGAGTTGTAATTGAATTTCTTTCACATATTTTTTGAAAACATTCTACAGCCTGTAGCATTGCTGAAAGCATTTCACCATGCTGGAAGAAATGCCCTGTGGAGGGTCAGGAAGCTCAGGAATGACATTAATGATGTGTAGTGGTTTTGTCCTTTTTAGCTGAAGATTGCAAGGTCACAGGCATTTGACACAAACCATTAGAAGCTGAAGAAAATCCTCACGTCTTTTATCATCCTCTGCCTGCTAACTTTAATACATTCTCTTCTGAGCCCAAGACCTATTGAAAGGATCTGTTTATGAGTGCAACATAGACATGTTATTGATTGAACCTGATGAGAGGAAAACAATAAAAGCACCAGACAAACACACTCACAAACCCGCACACATGCGAACACATCGGCTTTGCTATACTTTCAAAATAACTCTGCCACTTCTTCAGGGCTTCCACTTAAATGTGTCTGGGTCAAAACACTCAGTTTGTCAAGACGGGTGCAGATAGCTTTTACCCTGACATAATCCCAATTTTATGCTTAATTTTACAATCAAACATCCTATAAGACATAATAATGTCTGCATGCGGTCCAAGCAGGTTCTAAGTCACACACATACAGACTTCTTCTGCTCAAGGTATATAGCAATCAGAGCAATGTCTCATCTGATTACAGCGGAACCAGATTGCCTTCATGAATCCATGTAGCTGCAGACTGGTGTTAATTTTCTGCAGGAAAAAGAGCCTTGCCAGTCTACCCTGCAGTTTGTCAGGACCAGCCATCAAGGTCAATTTGCCTCAATGGAGATGACAAGTAGGTCCCCCCTACTTGTTGTGTAGCAGAATACTGTTTAATAATTGGATTTTTCTTAATTCCAGGTTCTATTCTGAAAAAGCTTTTACACACTGGAAATTCATTCAAGGTAAGTATTGTTTTCATTGCCACAAGGGATGAAAAAAAATCTAAATTTTTCAGCCACATGACGCACTACGACACTACTCTTTTTGTGTATCAGGTCTTATGTCCCACTCTCCTCCTGTCTAGATCCGCTGTGAGGGGATCCGTCTCTTCCTGCTGTGGCTGCAGGCCCTGAGGGACAACTGTGCTGAGGAGCAGTTCCTTATCTTTGCCTGTCTGGTGCCAGGATTCCCTGCTGTGCCCTCCTCCAGAGGGCCCTGCACCCTTGACACCATCATTTATAACCCCTTCTCAAACCCCCCTGATGGTGAATATGAATGTTACAATGTGTGTGGTGAATATATAATGATGGAGATTCTGAGCCATTATAAAGCCTGCAGTCATGTAAAACATACTAAAATTATATTGGATTGTCTAGATCTTTTTTTGAGCAGGCAGCTCTCGCGTTCCTACACTTAACTCAGCTCTTTGCATCTGTCAATCTGAGCAGCCAAGGTGGTGCCTGAGGAGATTACCCCACTAGTTCCGGCTGTGGTTGGAGAAAAGGTTGCAGATGACCAGACTTGTTACATCCTCGACACCCTGCTCAAGTACATGGTCATCCAGGTAATAACTAATTATGCTCCGAAAAGACTGCTCAACTTTTTTTTTGCCAGATTATTGTCTACATTGTGTGACATACATGTAAGACATGAAAATGTTTGTTGGCCATGATTATAACGTATAGTGGGTATATTGTCAGGTATAGTCACAATGCATATAAGGCGTATATGACCCTGATTTATCTTTTTTGTCAAAATGATTTATTGGTTTTGGCAGTTTTATTTAATCCATCCATTTAAAAGAGTACCCTGGTTCGAGGGATCTCCCAAAGCAAGGGAAGCAAGCAAGTCAGTACTTAAAAAGCCAGTACAAAAAAGAATCTGAACCAACAGTAGTAATCATGACAAAAATACATCACCTGCATATGGAGAATGTTCCAACACTTTGTATATTTCAGTTACTCTCACTTCAATCACTCTGAGGATTTCAATTCCGGTACTAACAGCGGTCAGGGTACCGTTGACTATGATGTGGAGGTTTGTGAGCCCCTCCAAGGACATGTCTCCCCTGACCATCATTTACCCACCACCAAACCGGTCATGCTAAATGATGTTACAGACAGCATAACGCTCACCACGGTGTCTCCAGACGCTTTCATTCTTGTCACATGTGCTCAGTGTGAATCTGCTCTCATCTGCGAAGAGAAGGGGGGGCCTAATGGCAGACCTGAAAATTCTTGTATTCTCTGGAAAATTCCAATGGAGCTGCACAGTGCTGGGCTGTGAGCACAGGTGTCACTAGAGGACATCGGGCCCCCATGCCACAGTCATGGAGTCTGTTTATGCTTAACCTTTGCCACAATATCTGGAGTTGCCTTTATAAAACAATACATAATTCACTGCATTTCTGTTCATATGGTAATTGTTGTCATCCCTAACCTCTGCCATTACATACAATGAAATAATAAATGGTTAGAAAAAAGCAACAGCAATTAAATACAATACACAATAACATTGTAAATAATTTATACAGTTTAATTAGTTTCAAAAAATGTTTTCGGGAGACCAGGCCCCCCTCCTGGAGCTAGACCTGGGAGAGCAGCTCCCTAGCGAGTGCCTGGAGGCTGAGGGACGTCAGAAGACTTGGGGGAAGTCTCAAGCATATCCCTTGCAGAGTTCACCCGTGGTAGTCAAAAAGCTCCTTGGTGGCAAGGCGCCAATGGTGGATGAGATTTCTCCTGAGTTGCTGAGGGCTCTGGACATCATTGGGGTATCTTGGTTGGCATGCCAAACAGGGTTTGGGGACTGTGCCTGTCGAGTGGTTCCTAGAAGAATCTGCCTTGTTCATGAGAAAAATGGGATAGACAGGAAGCTTGGTGCGGCAGCAGCAATGATGCAGTAATTGTACTGGACCGGTGAAGAAGGAGCTGAGTCGGAAGGCAAAGCTCTTGATTTACTAGTCCATCTCCATTCCAACCCTCACCTATGGTCATGAGCTTTGGGTAGTGACTGAGGGAATGAGGTCACAGGTAGAAGCAGCTGAAATGAGCTTCCACCCTATGAAGGTAGGGCTCGGTTTTAGAGATAGGGTGAAGAGCTCACACATCTGGAGGGAGCTTGGAGTAGAGCCGTTGCTCCTTCACATTGAAAGGACCCATTTAAGGTGATACGGGCATCCAATCAGGATGCCTCCTGTTAGAGGTGTTCCAGGCATGTCCAACTGGGAAGCATCCCCTGGGTAGACCCAGAAAATACTGGAGGGATTATATAGCCCATCTAGCCTGGGAACGCCTCAGGGTCCCCCAGAAGGAGCTGGAAAGCGTTGCTGGGGAGAGGGACGTCTGGAATGCCCTCCTAAGCCTACGGCCACCACAACCCGGACCCGGATAAGTGGAGGACAATGGATAGATGGATGGATGTTTTCCTGGAGAGGGGGGTAGATTTAGTCTCCCCTCAATGTTCACTTCATGGCTACAGCCTTGACTTGAGTATTTTGTAAACCCTGTCTTTTACAACAGTAAAGCAAAACATTAAACATAATATAAATTGTTAAATGTGTAAAGTTGGTTGTTCTGTTAATCTTGTGTGAACTTAGCCCAAACCATTTTCCCTTGTGTGTACTGCATAGAAATTGAGTCATGTATTTCAATGGTGTCAGAGGGACCTTCAAAGTATTGTGTTGCAAACAATATGCTGTCACTTTTTAAGTAATGCTGGAACCATCTCCTCTCACTGTAGCCTGACCTTGTCTGCCTTTGTGCTCTGTTTGCCAGGCATCCAGTTTAGAATGGAGGAACAAAGAGAACCAGGACACAGGCTTCAGATTTCTCTTCAGCCTGTTCAAGAAGTACTACCTTCCACATCTATTCCCCTCCTTCACCAAGCTTACAAACCTCTACAAGCCTTTATTAGGTAAACTGACATACAGTGTGTATATGTATTGTTTTAAAACGCAAATTTGAACCCCTCGGCTCCTTGAATTCAAGTACTGAGGGGAAGCATTTCAGATAATGATTAAATTGTGGGTCAAAAATGCAGTAACTATGTCATTGAACTACTCAAACAAATAGTTTTTGTTTACAGAGAGAATGTGTATTTATGTATTTATGAATTATGTAATTATGTATGATGTATTTTGTGTTGTGTTGAAACAGATTCTAAAACAGAAAGATAATTGAGCAATAAAGTAACCTGCACATTATTCAGGTCTGGATGTATATCAATTTTATTATATTACTATAATAAATAATATTCAGCTTGTTTGGATCTAGAGGCTTTATGGTTGACTGAACACATTTTTAGCCAGCTGGAAACTAGAAAAACCTTCACAGCTAGACATCGAGAGTTGACGTTTAATCTCTCTCTCTTTGTCTTTTTTTCTCGCTGTTCTCCTGTTGTCCTTTTTTTTTTTTTTTTTTTAAACCTTCCTTTGTCACCATCATTCACTCTTCATCCCACTTTATTTCTCAATTAGACCTCCCCCACCACAGACCGAAACCCCTGTATGTGCCAGTAACGCGGAACAATGAGAGCACTTTCTGCACCAGGGACCAGTACCTGGCACCCCGTGTGGCCTTCATCACCTGGCTGGTCACCTTCTTCCTGGAGAAGAAGTATGGCAGCAGTGCTGCTGCGGCGCAGAGCGCCAAGAATGGCACTGAGGTCATTCCAAAACTCATCCAGGTGAGCACGAGAGTACCATTGTGTTGATTTCTCATACTGTCACTGAGGATGAAGGAGGCACGTTGTTATGGAGGTATTGTTGCAACAAAACCTCTGAGCTCTTTCTCTATTAAGACACCTGGGCTAAAAAAAAAAATATCTGAGAAAAAAATCACACCATTAATTGTAATGTCACAGAGAAAGTGAGTCAGGAGTAAGCTTGTAGAAATATTATGTTCTCTTGCAAACCCCTTAAAATACTACATAGTACATGTCAACTTGTGAAATTGACTCACTGTTCTTTTGTAAATGTACAGTATGTTATGACAGAGGCAAACCTCTAGAATACTTGTTCACAAAAGTATTAAATGAATATAGTGGGGTTTATATAGTACAATAGACCTTTTTCTTATGCTTTTCATGTTAGTAAATTGTCAGTAATCATGGGGAGACAATGAGGGGAATTAAATGTAAAATTAATATTATTATGATTGCATTGAGGTCAGAATCATTGCAGTAACTCATTCCCCATAGAAATGACCCTAAAACACACACTTCTACACTATGAGACTCTAGGGTCCAATTATTAAACTGTGAAGAAGCAGCCCTGCAGCATATTTCTGTGTCTCTGTGGTGTCCAGACTGTCACTGCAGGCAGTAGCAGCCAGGAGAAGGATAAGACATCAGATGGGGATACGAACGGGCCAGCGGGGGAGCCTGAAAAGAGCCACTCCAACAGCAGCACGCTGTCTGATCGACGGCACAGCGATTCCAGTTTGTGTAGCATTGAAGAGGAGCACCGCCATGTCTATGACATGGTACATGCCATCCTGCTGTCCACCAGAGACAATGTGAATTTTGTCAACGAGGTCTTCCACCAGGTACAGCTGGACCACAAAGCAATATGTCCTTATTTGATGTTGTTAAAATGAATTACATTGCAGGTATTGCATAGTTTTCATTTGGGGTCAAGATTAAATGCAGACTGGATGGTGACACTCTGATAACATGTACTCTGTTGCCCTCTGCTGGCAGTGTGCTAACACAACTTAAAGATACCTCCTATTACTAGGCTACCTTTTTTAAAACCATTCATAAGACTGTAATAGTTCAAATTAAAAGCCTACGTTGTCCCTCCTAAGGCCTTCCTGCTGCCGTCTTGTGAGGCATCAGCAACCAGGAAGGTGATCAAAGTGTACAGGAAGTGGATACTGCAGGACAAGCCTGGCTTCATGACGGAGCCTGAGACAACTACACAAGAAGATGAGGTGGATGACCGCTCCGAACAGATACTCAGCACAGAGAATAACAGCATGCACGTACAGGTAAAACTCTTGATATAGACAGACTTATTTTAAATGTATTCAATTATTAAAATGTGTGTAATTCTAACTCTGATATGACATACTCACCTATATACGGTGGTTGGTAGAGTACTTGAAATCTTAACTCAAGTAAAAGTACAATTACTGTCATAAAATGCTCAAGTAGAAGTAAAAATTGCCATTTGACCAAGTCTTTGGGGCAGTCTCAAGTGTTTGGTCTAGAAGAGTCTTAAGTTCATTTCTGGCATAATAAGGGTTACATGTGCTGTGCATCACGTTTATTTCTAGCAACTGTACTTTGATTAGATTCAAAACAGTATAGATAAACAAGCTATGACCATAGGATATTTAGCCATATCATATGCTAGCTCTTTTCTGTCTTTTCTGTCAGTATAGTATCTGTCTTAATATCTTAGCTTATGTCTACTCACATATTGCCTGTGTTTTCATCTACCAGATGGTAGAGAGTCATGGCCACAGGCGTTCGTCCAGCTGGGGGAGGACTTACTCGTTCAGCAGCGCCATCAACCGGGGCTTTCTTACTGAGGGGCAGAACAGGGATGTCAAGGCTGGTATCCAGCCCACACTACAGGTCTGTATCTATATTCAGTGTGATTTTATCCTGAAATCATAGGAGTTGATTAATTAGAATCAGAAATACTTAATGTATGCAGTTTGTCTTACTTACTTTGTGTCTGTGTCTTGCTGTTTGATCAACCTTCATGCATCTACGTGCGTAGGTGTTCTTGACCAATTCATCCAACGTTTTCCTGCTGGAGCCATGCCAGGATGTAGCTAAACTCCTGGATAACCAGGTTGAGGTGTGCAAGGGTGTTCTCAGCATCTACCGGCACATGATCATGGAACACACGATGAATACACAGACATGGTCAGTGAGAAGTTCATTTACACATTCATTCGTGACACTTGAAGCTGATTTGTATTTGGGGTTGATGCTCCTGTGATTTATGCTCTGTGTTCTACAGGGAGCAGATGCTGCAGGTACTACTGAGGATCACAGAGGCAGTGATGAAAAGGCCACAGGAAAACCAAAGAAAAGACAACTTTGCTGAAAGTTTAGCATCTATACTTTTTAGGGTATGTCTACAAGTGCTTAATTTTACATCAACTCATGTACAGGGTTTTTTATTCATATCTGGAAAAAACAAGGAGTGATGTATTACATATGTGTTATGATGTAATCATATGTCCTCTCAGTACTTTGTAAATGGCCTCATTTATATAGAGCTTTTGTCCAAAGCGCTTTACAGTAATGACTGACATTCACCCATTCATGCACACATTCACACACCGACGGCGGCGTCAACCACGCAGGGCGACAGCCAGCTCATCAGGAGCAATTGGGGTGAGGTGTCTTGCTCAGGGACACCAGGCACTCAGCTAGGAGGAGCCGGGGATCGAACCGGCAATCTTGCGGTTACCAGCCAACCCGCTCTACCTCCTGAGCTAAACCTCCCCTAAACTTTGTCACTATAGTACACTGTAATTACAGAACATTGAATGTACATTATTCTGTGGATTTTCCTTTATGAGAAGCCACCATGGCTTGTTGTTCAGGAATCAATTTATACTGGATGTGGGAGTGTGTCATGGATGGATTGGTTGTTGACAAAAAGCCAAAGAGACACTATACCAAATTAGATGTATCCGTTTAGGATTTCAGCTGTCACATCTTATCAGGGGCTGGAAATCAGAGCTGCAACCCTGTCTGTCAATGCTAATTCATCTTTCCTCATCTCTTCTCACATTCAGACCATCATTGTGGCGTGGGTGCGAGCCAACCTGTGCGTATTTATCTCCCGAGAGCTATGGGACGAGCTGCTGGCAGTGCTGTCCTCTCTTACCTGCTGGGAGGAGCTGGTGATAGAGTGGGCCAGCATCATGGACTCGCTGACGGCTGTGCTGGCACGCTCCGTTTATGGCCTGGACATGGCCAACCTGCCTCTGGACAAACTCAGTGAACAGAAGGAGAAGAAACAGAGAGGACGTGGTGAGGGGAGAATTGTTGTTTGTTTGTGTTTATTTCTTTCACTTTGACATGAAAAGTCTATTTCTGTTGATTAATCAATTTTCAAAAAAAAAAATCCAACAAAATCCAAAGGGGAATGAATATTGACATTGGCATTCGGGCTAAAGTAACATTTGTGAAAGTTTGAATTGTCTAAGTTGACATACATTGCATTAAGCCTCACTTTAGTGTCAAACATTTTCTGAATTGATATTAAACAAATACTTTGTACATCATAATCCCTTGCTTAAAGGGATATAGCCTTTTAAAGAACTGTTAAGAGTTGACAATTTGTCATTTTATTGAATAAATGATTTATCCAATCACCAGAAGAAGAACAGGTTGATAAGTGATGAATTGATTCAATCTGGCACAAAAAAAAAACAGAACATAATTTCTCCAGCTTTTTTAGTGTGATACGTGATTTTTGTCCCATTGTACATTGGATACCTTTTTAAGTTTTTGAAAGAGAAAGAAACCACAACATATCTTTGCTGATAAATTAAGAGCGAACATTTTTAAACAAGTGTAGCTGTTCAGCAAGGATACCTTAAGTACAACAGTGCTATGATCAAAGTGCTGAGGTAAGAACATAGAATAATGGGAGGGAGTTGCTATGCAGAGTTTAGGTGAGTCAGAAGACGGTAAGTGACTAGAGGTGTGCATCTTCACTGCCCCCATGATTCGATTCGATTACGATTCACCAGTCTACGATGCGATTCGATTCGATTCTACGATGCATCTTGATGCATCTTCTTGATGCATCTCGATGCATTTCATCCTCAATTTTCTATATTACCACACATGGCTTTTTCATCAATTAAAACAAACAGTCAGATAAATATGAACTCTTTATTTAGAAAGCTGCTTTTAAATTCAGATGTTAACAAATTTCACATGTTTTGTTACATTAAGTTGTAAAGAAAAATATAATTATAGGCCAAGCCTACCAACGTGTTTTAATTTTAATTCCTCATTCACGTTAATGACGACGCTATAAAGCCGTAAGTCCTTCACTATAAGCTCCTACACACCGAGGTATCCTCTGGGCTCTCTCGGACTTGGATGGCTTTCTCACGGACTCGTCGATCTTTGGCTGTGCTGGTTCAGTAGTTTTCTTTCCGTTGTGACCAGAGGCTAACATTAGCTCAGCGTGCCACGGGCTAATGTGGTTTCTCATATTAGCGGTGTTACCGAAGTATTTGATTTTAGCGTGGCAAGTATTACAAATAGCATGGGTCTTGTCCAGTTGTCGTTGCGTCCCAGCAACTTCATGAAATGCGAAATGTTCCCAGATATCCGCTTTTAAATTGTGTGGATTTTTTTTTTTTATCGCGCATCGGCTACCGCTACTGCGTTCCTCCATGTTATGATGGTGGCTTTACGGTGTTCGCTCGCTTGTCCGTCCTTCACCCACAATGCAACTTGAACTTTACAACTTTATTGTCCAGCAGAAACGGGAAACGCAATAAAAATCGATTATGTGACGTTACTGCATCGATTCAGAATCGTCCCATTAAGCATCTCGATGCATCTTTGAATCGATTATTTTCTGCACCCCTACAAGTGACTCTGCTGTCCTGACATCAACTGGGAGTATTCAGATAGTACACACACTACCTGCAAGTTTAAGGAACTGGACAAACGCTGGTTGATGTTGACAGCCACTACAGCAATGAATAGGGTGTCATATAGTCTAAAATACCATTATCACTATTATCCTTTAAGACACGCTGTATTGCTGAAAGTGACAGTATTGTCTTGTATGCCAATAGAGGAACCTCAGATCTTAGCAAGTGTTTTTCTCTGAATGTCAGGTGTAATCCAGGACTCGCAGAAGGCAGCGGCAGTAGCGCGTTCCTTCTCATTGAGTTGGAGGAACCATGGGGAGCAGGGCAGGCCAGGAGTTCAGGAGCCCATGAGGATTCGCTCCGCCACCACGTCGGGAGCTCCTGGTGTAGAGAAAGCTCGTAACAACGTCCGACAGAAGGCCTCAGGTATGTACTTGTTATGTTAGTAAGAGCATTGTTGTTGTATCAGCTGTATATTACAATACATTCACAGCAGGTACAAATCAAATACAAAGCGTTTATAACACCCTCCTTAGGCATCTACGATTGTATATCCATGCTGTATTAATTCTCTGGCGTTGTGTGGGCCAACGCAGTACTACTGGAGCACAGAGGCTGACCACAGGTTTTATCAGACTTATTGACTGCGTGTGAAAGCCCTCAGATAGCTCCATGTATACGCACGCCCAGGTGTCTTTGAAAGGCCCAGCACCAAATACAAAGAGGCCAGCAGATGGCCCCCATTGTTCCCCCTCACGTCACTGGCCAATGTCAACATGTTTCCATGTCAGCTTGTTTGCAGGCATACAGCACAATCCCCATCCCGACAGCATGTCAAAGGCCAGCTTTGGACACTCATTGTCATTACCTAATTCATACACGGCAAACACCACTTATCTGATGGGAATGTGGCAGGCTAATTAGAAGTTGAGCTAGAAGGCAGCGGAATAGTAACTGCTGCAGTGCCTGTCATATTTGTCTTCATTTTGTGGAGACAGAATCTTAATGTGGAGGATAAAACTGGCCTTCAGCCTCCCCAATTACCACCAACGTACTAAAATGACAAGCTTGTTGAGCTGGGAGCAGATGTATTTGTGCCTGAAGGATGAAGTCTTAGAAGGTGTGTGTGTGTGTGTGTGTGTGTGTGTGTGTGTGTGTGTGTGTGTGTGTGTGTGTGTGTGTGTGTGTGTGTGTGTGTGTGTGTGTGTGTGTGTGTGTGTGTGTGTGTGTGTGTGTGTGTGTGTGTGTGTGTGTGTCCTGCATGTCCATGTACCTATTCTGTTTGTCTGTTTATTTGTGTGTGCATCCAAGCAAAGATGGACATTAAAAATGACCGCTTCAAATTCTCTTCCCTTTCTTTGGCCTAATTGGATTTCTCCCACCCTGATCTTCAAAGGCCCAACAGCCCTCCTCCCTACTCCTCAAGAGAGGGCCCACACATCAATTGCACGACAGTTTTTGATAGGTTCATTAAGAGTGTAATTAATGCTCATTAATATGCATAAATGGGAAGCAGTGGCGGCTGTAGCAGAGACGATGTATCTCTCTTACTGAAAGGCATAATTAAATGTGCTGAAAAGCAGAGAATAGAACCGTCCTCTTCCATTGCTCTCTTTGAGATTAAGCCTGAAGTGCTATCCAGACACAATGGCAATGCCTCAGCATTGACAACTGTCAAACCTTGGCTGTACTTCTGCATGCAAATGCAATTAATATTGTTTAGAGATTTTGTCTAGATAATAGAGAAAATGGCTGGATATTTCATTATGGTACTCATTAAAGGGATAATTCACTACCATATAAAAAATCCATATCTTTCCTCACACCCGTAGTATTTATCTAGATTGTTTTGGTGTGAGTTGAGTGTCGGAGATGTCGGCCATAGTCTGCCAATGGAACTTGATAGCACTCAGCTTATGGTGCTCGAAGTGTGTGTGTGTGTGTGTGTGTGTGTGTGTGTGTGTGTGTGTGTGTGTGTGTGTGTGTGTGTGTGTGTGTGTGTGTGTGTGTGTGTGTGTGTGTGTGTGTGTGTGTGTGTGTGTTTGTGTGTGTGTGTGTAATATTCAATTTTATTTATTTATTTATTGTCGTAGAAGAGTCAAAGTCCCAACATCCCAGGAGCAAGCGTTACAGTGTGATAGTGGCGAGAAAACATTTATCTATTAGTTGTAGATAAATGACAGAAGGCGTATATGCACTAGAATTTGAAGTCCTGACAAATAGATACCACTTTTTGAGAGATTTCAGTACTTGCTGATACCAACTACTGATATTCGTACTTAGTAGTACCATCACTGTTCTAAAAATAACTTTGAAAACATTCAACTTAGTGTTTTCCCAATGCAAACACAACAGAATTTTACATATATATAAATAATTAAACGTTTAACCGTGCTATCAGTTACACAGTTAAATTAAATATTGAAGATAAAACAGTTAAGAGACTCAGAAGAGCAGCCTGTCCCTTAAAAGGAGAAGTGTGCTGGTCCACCTTAAAGGTCAGCCACCTTAACTCTTTCTGCACCAGAGCAACCAGAGTTGATGCTAACTTCGGGACTAACCCCCATCCCTTCGACAAGCAAGACACCGGAGTTAAGCTTGTGTCTTCCCAGGGGTCTTGAGGAGTTATAGCATTTATTCACCAATAAAATAAGCAGAACACACACTGCACTGCTGTATTCAGGCTGTAATGTTAATGCTGACTTCATACTCACCATCATCACACATTCTCTCTATCTCTCTCTCTTTCTCTTTCTCTTCCAACTGGATACTAACATTACTTAAGGCTGTAATACATTGGTGGAAACCCTGACCGATTATATCAGGCAGACACACAGCTGACAACTTCACATTGATGTGGTGGACACTTACTAGTACTGTCTGTTTAGCTACATACTGCTTCTGCTGATTTCAATCTAAAGTTTGTTCATCAGATTATTTTTGCAGCTGGGCAGTTTATTAGTCTCAGTTGATGAGAGGTAAAAGTCAAGTTGCCTTAGTGGCATCAGTGCGCTTCTATGTTAGTAGTTTCATGTCCGTCGTAGTTTGTTGATTGTTACATCCTTTTTATACTCTTCCAATCCAGAGAGCCAATCGCGTTAATGCATTAAACAATGACTGCGTTAAATCCACAAATGAATGATCATGTGCTAATTTTGACAGGCCTAATATATACCAGAGGCCTGAGGGTTCTGCACAGTTTCTTAGCTGTTCCTAGGACTGTGCTCTTCTGGATAGAGATCTCAGATGTTTTTCCTCCAATCTGCTGGAGCCACTGTACCAGTTGAGGGGTTACAGGGGGTACTACTGATGCTTTTACGGTCCACATCTTTTCTAGCTCCTCTTTCAGCCATTGGTATTTTTTGAGCTTCTCGTGTTCCTTCTTCCTGATGTCGCTAGGGATTACTACATCGATCACTGCTGCTTTTGTTGTTTTACCATCTGCCATCTCCAGTTCAGTCTGGATTTATAACCTTTTTATTATTTGGGCAATTCATTTCCTGCATTTGGTGACATTTTATACATCAATTTGTGTAGTGGAAATGTATCGGTGAAATGTGAACCCACTGTCTTCAACTATGTGGCCTATTTTTTTATTATTGCTTTCATCATATTTTGTTTTATTTGGGGTATTTTAGTCTCAATCTTATTTTTAAATCTTTCTCAGGGCCACATTTCCATTTCTTTCTGGAATTTTCTCTCATTTTCATTTCAACACTGAATCGACATTAAGGTCAAACTAAGGTCAAAGGTTCTGCTGTGCTTTATTTACTCCACTTTCCTGATCAGGAATGTTTTTTTATTAATTGTAGTGCTCTCTACTTTGCTGTTATTGAATTCTGTCTCATTCCCTTTACCTCTATTCTTTTTCGACTGTCTTTCTTCTTCTACCACTTCTTTCTCTTGGAAGCTAAGCGAAGCCAGTCCATCAGCAACTGTGTTCATCTATACGAAGCTTTACCCACTGCTAAAAGCGTTCCTATGCTGCTCCACACTGTGAGCTCTTTCTTGCCTGGTATCTCTTCTGGTAACTCTGCTTGCTCTCACAGGCTCTCAGGTAAAGTGTTTTCTGGGAGCTATTTGTGTGTATAGTTGTGTGTTTGTGACCTCCGCCCTGCATCCATCTATCACTATACGTTATATGCTGTCAGTTTCTCTGTTTGTTGTGACTGTCTGGAGCAGAGAAGTTTATGTTTTAACAGGAATTTGAGGTGCTGTGTGTAGGATTTAGCGGCAGGTTGCAACAAACTGAAACTTCTCCCATGTGTCAAGTGTGAAGGAAAGCTATGGTAGCTGATGCAATTACATGAAAATGCAAATGGTTAGATAGATCTACATTACAAGGTAACAAAAAAACAGCAATTCTTATGTTTCAGGTAGATTGTATACTAAAGAGAACATACTTATTTATATTATATTCAATTTCTGCCAATACATCCCCTTAAATGCTACACACTGTTCCTTTAACACTGTTGTGTGCTAACTTGTTGAAACATGTAAAATGTAGAGCAGCATTACAATGAATGACTACAAGTCTATATCAAGAGTATAGGCCTTTGCACACTGAGTCCAATCTTTTGTTGGAAAATTTTGTAATACGAAACAAAATGGGGAAAAAAAAAACTATTACAAAAATGGACAGTGTGCAAAGGCATTATGTCTGCCTCACCACTGTATGTGTGCATGTCCTCATTTCTCTCCAACGTTCTCATGAATATGTCAAATCTTCATCTAAATTGGGTCTTCAAATCCCTAAAGATAACAAATCTCGGTGTTCACATTTGAAGGTGCTACTGTTTTTTGTTCTTGTGGCTCTGCTTTACTATCATGTGACTTATTTTGTCCTGTCTGTCAGATGTGGAGGAGGGTCAGCTGTCAGAATGTGGGGGAGAGGAGGAGCAGGGAGGCGGGGATAGCCCTCTGCCACGTAGCAGCAGCACCTCCGATATCACCCAACAACTGTCTGAAACTTTACCAGGTATATATAAAGACAAACTTAATTTTGATTTCCTGCATGTTTCGCATCTGATCTTGACTGAAATTTTGCAGCCCTGGCTTCTCATTGGGATTGCATTAAAATTTGATTTTACATGTAAGCATTAGATAACTTCATGAAAAGGGGGAATTTGTCAGTTTATTGTTGTTGTTTTGTTGAGTTGCCATTTTATTCATGATACAGCCTTCATGATTTAAAGCAGTCCAATCTAATAACCTACACCCAGGCTGGACTGGGACCAAAAATCGGCCCGGGCATTTTCGGCCGAGACCGGCCCACCAGGTATCGATGGAAAGACAATGAAGCCTATGAATGAAAACAAACTTTTTTGTGACAATGCTTGTACACTGTTGGGCACCGCCCCTCGGCTGTAATTGGTCCAGCCCAGAATCAATCATGACTAAGGGGCCGATCTACCAGTTTTGTGTACCAATAGCAGTGTTTCCCACAGGATTCTCTTGTGGGGGCGCTTGCGATCTTGTAGGGGGGTCCGGGGGCATGCGCCCCCCCCCCCCCCCCCCCCCCCCCCCGGGAGAACATTTTTAATAGATTTAATTTTAATGCATCAATTTGGTGAATTTTGAGAACCAAAATATGACATCAATTACTGACCAATTTCTTACAAACTGCTGGTACTAATACAAAATGTTGACATACTAAATGGGGTTGAGGAGTTTAAGCATTCAAGAAAAGATGAAAACAAAAATGACTAAAACACAGTGCTGAGCCTTCCAGGGTTCCCCAATTAGTTTTCACTTAGGGCCAAATTATGTCCAGGTTGCCAAGTCGAGGGCCAAATTGTCTGTTTTTTTTTTTATTGGACCACTAAACATTGTTTTATGTGCAAATGTTATTATTGTTGCTGCTATTATTAGAAGTATTATGATTGTAATGATTAGTACTACCAGTGGTAGTTGGTTGTAGTAGCAGATAGTAGTAGTAGTAGTCATAGCCTATGTTGAGGGACAGATAAAAAATACACTTGAAAGAAAATAAGTCCAATATCAACGATTTATTTATTTGAATGCCCCTGGAGAATATTTTGATCAACAACAATTGATTGTTGTTGATTAGCGGGCCGCTAATTGTGGATGGCTGCTTTATACTATTAGTTTATTATGACTATTATTATTATTAATATAAGTGGGTGACTATTCCTCAGCCTTCCTTGGTGTTTTGGTGTTGACATACGCGCACGCACTGTCAAACTCGCGCAGCTAAGGGGGGTCGGCGGGGGGGACGCCTTGCCATGGCGACGGGGGAAAACAGAACGTTGATGAACCAAACCAGCCGCGAGGATTTCCCCTTATAATAAGCGCTGCTGCCCTCCTGTTTAGGCCTATCATTAGAGCCGCTAGTTAAGTCCATTCAATGTGTGGGAAACACATCATGACTAATACCATTAATAACACTAGTACCATTAGTAAAAAATAAATAAATAAAAAAAAAGGCTCGGCCCAAAATCACCATCGGCCCTTCGGGCAAATGCCCGATATTGCCCGATGGCCAGTCAAGCCCTGCCTACACCAATATAAATGTTTCGTTTTTAGTCATTTGGTCAGATATCAGAGATGTGTAGGCCATAGTTTTGATATATATTGCTATATTGATGTGACATCTGATGTTTTATATATAATATAGTGCTGTCAATCGATTAAAAAAAATTAACTAATTAATTGCACAATTTGCCGTAATTAATCGCTTTCTTTCTTCTTAAGAATAAAGTATGTTATAATGGATATTTAAATGTAAAATGATGGAATGTATGTAGAATCAACACAAAGGAAGTATTTAAATTCAAATACTATTGTTAAATAGCAGCTTTTATAACTTTAAGCACAGATTCTCTCATGTGAACTACAGATTTCCAAAGAAACCATCAAGGCCATCAAAATTAACTGTCAGCTTGAAAAAGGCATATTTCTTATATGCACTAACAGAACATTTCAAAAAGGTCCACATTAGAACATGCAAATATGGAAAAAAGAACAAGGAAATATTCTGCTGTGAAGTCAGAATGATAAATCCTTTTCACTCCATAGAACAACAAGTCAGCTTAGTCCTCCTTTACATTCAGCCTGTTACTGAGACAGACCAGTCTGTTTACATTGTCAGAGGACAAAGCAGCACACGCCACATCTAGTGTTTCTCACGCAGACAAATTACCGGGATAATTAAAAAAAACTGCTCTGTGATCGCTCGCCATGATCCCCATATCCTTGTCTGATAGTTGACTTGCTTACGAAGCCTCTGCAGCCAACTTCAACTGGGCGAACCATAGCCTTCCTGGCATGTCGTTCAGTTCAGGCTGCCGCATACTGAAGGCGTTTGCATTCATAGGCCTCCTCCACATCATCCTCCCAGGGCAATAAGCTCTATAATGTAAACGGTGTGCGATGACGAGGACCAAAGCACTCGGCCTGGTCTGAGGTTGCCTCTGTGCAGAGGCTCTGTTCCAGTTCTGCCACTAGCCTCCATTCCTGCACTCCTCCCAGCTACCCTTTCTTACTGGTCTTACTGGTCTTACCATGCGGACCTTGGTTTGCTCCACATCTTCACAAACAAATTTGCTTATTTTTATTGATATGCTCCTGGACTTACACCGCTTGATCTGAAATGTATGCATTATCCACTCATTTTCGCAGAGACATTTCCACAATACATTTTCTATCTCACTCACCGCTGAATTTACAAAACAAAATACAAAATAAAAACTATACAATGCAATATAAACTGAGCTTTATAGTGTAAGCTTTATTGGTTATGATTGAAGGATCTATATTGCATTAAATGCTAATTTCAGATGTTATTTAAATTCAAATGTTCTGGCCATACACTCCCTTTGACTGTCACTAATATTGCACCCCAAATTTTAACTATAAGTAGGCGCCCAAGCCTCTGGAGAGGAACTTGGGAAATAAGGCATTTAGGGTTGATTCTCACAGTAAATGAGCCAGCATCAGTCTTGAAGACTAATTTTCTCTTGTCCTTGGCCAGATGTTTGGCAACCCATTTAACTCAAGGACATTACGGTTGCAAGTGTTAAAACCTTTTAAATGAATCTAATTTTAGTTTCTCCTCCTATTTATAATATCCTCCTCTCTGCTTCAGCCCAGAAGAGTAGAGAGTACTCTCCAACTTCCTGTGGCTCCGATAGCAGGACGTCTGAGGGGGGGAGAGAGAGCAGTGAGCCACCGGCGGTGAGAAGAACCATATTGTACTATAGTAATGTAAAAAGTAATGAAATGCAAGCATCTCTTCCTTAATATTTGTTTCCGTATTTCTAGATCCACATCCGGCGAAGCAGCAGTCCAGCTGAGACGGAATGCAATGCTGAGGAACCCACAAACTACACAAGACCCAAGCTCAGAGAGAAAAGTTAGCGATAACACCAGCAATTATTTCTTAAAATGATAAACATGGCCATTTCTGTCTAGTTGCATTTTAATTGATATGTTCCATATGAAGAATTACTGTTTTTTTTTATTCAAAATCTGTTTAATTCAGACATTGGGGTATCAAACAAATCCCACTCTTTGCATTAATAGTTTATTTCTTAGCCTCTACCTCCTGAGCTAAACCTGGGGGGTTTAGCTCAGGAGGTAGAGCGGGTTGGCTGGGATCTGCAAGATTGCTGGTTCGATCCCCGGCTCCGGAGTGCCTGGTGTCCCTGAGCAAGACACCTCAACCTTATTGCTCCTGGCGAGCTGGCTGTCGCCCTGCGTGGTTGACTCCGCCGTCGGTGTGTGAATGTGTGAATGAATGTGTGAATGTCAGTCATTGTTGTAAAGCGCTTTGGACAAAAGCGCTATATGAGGCCATTTACCATTTTTATTTACCTTCCATCTAATAGTATACTAATAATATCTAATACTATTTAACACTTTATATCTTTTATCTACCTCATTCACCCACCCTACCTAGGTGAGAGTATAAGCAGTGAGACATCCAACGGCTACCTCAATGAAGCTGAGGTTACCTGGCAGGCCTTTGATGAGGAAGCTGACACTCAGTCCACACAGTCAGCCCACATGGATGTGACTACCGACCCCCAGAGCCAGGGGAGTCTGCTGCTCAGCCATAATGAGGCTCTAGCAGGTATTGTAACTGATGAGAACTCACCCAGAGCAACTAAATCTGATTTTGATCCTTGGTTTATTCCAGATGTTAATCCATTTTAAAATGATCTGTAATACGAAATATGCAGACACCTCTCAAGGTACGTAGGCTAACCCTGAGTTTAAAATTGGACTATTGTGCTGCATTCAGGAGCAGGTTTAATACAGGGTTAGCCCTAGACCTGTGGAATTTAGCCCTGGTAACCCCTGTTTTGCTTATCGACCTTGCACAAGCCGCTAGTGAGATGCTACGGTACTGCCAAATGGTTTAAATAGATTCAATTATTATTAAATTTTTCTAGTTTATAAAAGGTATTTTTATATCTCTAAATGTGCTCAAGAAATCACATAAATAAAAAAAAACATAGTAATTCAATCAAATTGTCATTCCAATGACCGGCAGTTACATTTCAATATCACCGTGCCAATCATGACACATTATCAGGTAAAGACAAATGTGTTTTGGCCCTGTTAACTAGCAACGTTGCCGTTGCAGTGACACAAAATGTTGGAGACAACACTGCACCAGTAAATGGTCCAAAGCGTGTGGTGACAAAATATGAGCCTGAATACATATTTTGATTCATAACGACAGGTTGTGATGTGATGTGTGACAGAAAATGTTTTCTAATTTATTTGGGAAGGTGGTCCTTTGAATTTTTTAGGTTACAACAGTTGAACCCTGTGCTGCAAAACCTCTCTGGCTAAGCTATTTAATCTTTTAAAGCTGTGTGCTTATGCATTGTAAAATTATATGAAAGGAAAGCAACATGCGGTCTATAGTGTCTATAAGGCAGACCTGTGAAAATTGTTAGCTGCAGTTATTTTCATAGGAAAATAATCAAGATCCCTCCATTATAACACTTCAGCTTTTAATTTACCTCCATCATTACTGATGGAGAGATGTGTGGTTTCCCCTTTGTCATTTCCACCCTTGCACATGGATTTCTGTCCTTGTTGTCCTACATTGTGATCATCATGATGTTGTCACTCTTCCGTTGTCCCTTTGCTCCCTTCCTCAAACCCAATTTTATTTCTTCCCCCTTGTTGTTTTTAGGTCCTGAGTGTGCCCTCCCTCCCCACTCTGCACCCCCGTCCTACCACAACCACTACCACTACCCCCAGAACCCGCCCGCCTCACCGGCCCTGCTGGTGCACACAGAGTACCCCCTGGACGACACCATGCATCAGTCTGTCTTACACATGCCACACCACTTGGGTACTGCTCCCTAGCTGCTACTCATCATATAGATCATAGTCCTCATTTACCATTGACTCTCCATTCTCTCCATTTTTCTGCTTTACCCTGACTTCCTTTGCTTGCTATACCACTTATCCATATTTGATGTTTTTTTGTTTCCATTCAATTACTTAATTCAATTCATAAAATATTTGTTTTTGTTCTCTTTGGAACTAAACATGCATACTTGCATATCTAATTTGAATTGTGCACAGTCATTTACTGAAACAGCTGAAAAATCTTTCATTTAATAATCAGCTTCTAAACACACTCTTCATTTTTGTGCATTTTCCTGGCATTTATTCCCCTTCACTCCCCATCCTTATTCTGCTGCCCACTAGGAGGCACCGTCCTCCCACAATTCAACTTAATTTGGATGGCGCTAATGTGACTTGTGCCTGTTTCCCAAAAGTGTTTCCGTGCTCTGATCAGTTTCAATGGGCAACATACAGAGTGCTTGGATGAATTAAGGATTCGGTGTGCTACTGCTCAAAGAATTACAGGATTATTTTATTTAGTTTTCATATATCTAAGTTTAAAATGCTTTTTTTAAAGGTGTTTTGCATTTGTTGACTGTATCCCATACCCTCTATAAAATACAATTGTATTAATTTTGTATTAGGTACTGGCAGCTACAAATGTTAAGTGTTACCAAATATTTTATTCTCTAACCCCAACCAATCAAACTCTCTCTGACCATGCAGACAGCAGTGAGTGTCTGGCTGATGACGTCAGCATAATTGCTGGTGGGACCCTGACTGGTTGGCATGCTGATTCGGCCTTCGTTCTGTGGAGAAGGATTTTGGGTATCCTGGGAGATGTCAACAGCATCCGCTGTCCAAAAATCCATGCCAAGGTCTTCTCATGTCTTTATGAGCTCTGGCACAAGCTGGCCAAGGTAAGGTCGAGAGGCAATAACCATTATCTCAAATGAGAAAAGTACACACTCACTCTTAGTAAGAGATGATTGGCATGTAATGTGAGTATGCAATGACTATTGAATTCAAAGTTATTTATTTAAGTGCTCTTATATGACTCAGGTGTGTTTTGAGGATATCATTATTTTGATCCAGTAGTGCCTTTTTATTCTAGTTAACAGTATTTTAAGTAAATGCATTTTAGAACAGAAGCCTTGATATAAACTTTATCCTGTACTTTCTCTCACCAAAGTTATTCACAATGGTTACGATTAATGAATGTCTCCTTACAGATCCGGGACAATCTTGGGATCAGTGTGGACAACCAGTCTTCTCCTCCCCAGCCCACCTTCATCCCTCCTCTTCGAATGCTGGCCTCCTGGCTCTTTAGGGTATTAACAACACATAGGCACCTTCGATAACATTCAGAAAACAACATTGACAATAATTAAATACTTTGAGGCATACAATTAAAAATGGGCAAAAAACAACAACCATGGAACTGAAGTTTGGATGAAACATGCAAAATGAATAATCATTTCTGTAAATATCTATAGAACGTTTTAGGATTGCCACATCCAGACAGTCATCTGCTAAAAAATAATAACCAAAGAATTTTCATTTAACCATACATTCTTTCAAGACTGTAGTTTAATATGTTTACATCGGCATCATTGTAACCAATATGTGGTAGGTATTTCATTGGGAGAAACCTCTCATGCTCAGGAAGCAGAGTGAATATATTTCTAGCAGTAATAAACAGACTGAATTGTTAGCTAGAACAATATCTAATCTTACCGTTTCAGCAAAAATGCAAAAACATGACTATTTTATGTTAAAGTCAAACCGATCCCAGTGGTGACAGGTTTCTGCCGC
Source organism: Eutrigla gurnardus (assembly GCF_963514095.1). Classification (NCBI taxonomy): domain Eukaryota; kingdom Metazoa; phylum Chordata; class Actinopteri; order Perciformes; family Triglidae; genus Eutrigla; species Eutrigla gurnardus. Next base: position 13,911,484 of record NC_139921.1, on the reverse strand, counting down.
AGAAAAAAAAAGAGATAATAGATGTTAAACATATAAAAGTATTCAGCTTCTCAACTCATAATGATACTGAGCTGAGCATCTCTACCCCCTCTACAGGCCACCATGCTGCCAGCTGAGTACAAGGCTGGCAAGCTGCAGGCCTACAAGCTGATCTGTGAGATGATGACCAGGCACCATGATGTGCTCCCCAACAGCGATTTCTTGGTTCACCTCTACCACATCATGCATCAAGGCATCACCAGCGATGACCAGGTACAGCCAGCAGGTGGCATCTCCTGTATGACTGCCAGTTGTGCTTTTATTCACCATTAGATGGCGCACCAGTCACACTCATGTGATGTACATGCAATAGACCTGTTTAAAAACTGGAAAATTATGGTTCATAGTTGGCAGTCTGTCATCTATTTTTTCCTGCGTGATGTGACTAAGTGATTCCTATTCACTTGTTAGTTCTTGATGTAAATAAGGCAGCCCTTGACTTTTCACCTGCACCTACCAGTCCATTGCCAGTTTATTTTTATTGTTTTATTTTTTTATTTTTTTACAGATATTTAGGAGGACACGGTTCATACGAGTACACTGCAATTTTAGATTGTGTAGGATTCTTTTCGGCTGGTTATTTTGAAAAAGTGTGCCAACCAGTGGTGATGATGAATGCCTCTGTGTTTTGGCATCTTCCACCTCCTTTAGCCACACCCTTCATTGTGGAGATGAATGGAGTCCCCCAAAACAAAGGACAGGGATAAAAGTGTGTGTGTGTGTGTGTGTGTGTGTGTGTGTGTGTGTGTGTGTGTGTGTGTGTGCGTGTGCGTGTGCGTGTGTGTGTGTGTGCGTGTGCGTGTGCCCCCTCCTGGCTAGGTTTCTATTGCACCTTGGCAGTGCGACAAGCTTATTAGAATGTTTTCCATGTCGTTAAATAATGTTTTGAGCCCCTGCCGTGTATACGTGATTAATTAAGGATTGACGTCTGTCGCGCTCCGTTAGACTGACACGTTGGTCAGGGCCCCAGAGGAGGCCTGCCTGCTTGCCTGCCTCCCTGCATCTATGCAAGTGTGTGAAGGAGCGGGAAGGGAGCCTGGGGAACGTAATGTAGAGTAGAGCAATGAGGGGGGCACATAGAGGGACAAGGCAACATTCTCCAGCTTTTGTTGTGGCTCTGTATAATGTATCAGGGGGGCCAGAGCCAGGCTGGCCACTGAAGCATGCTCAAATTGGTCAGAGAAAAGAGTCCTCACGCCACACAATAGGACAGCCGTACGCCTGCTTAACATAAGAAAGTGGCTCTTACTCTCCCCCTCCTCCTTCCTTTCTGCCTTCACCCACAACCCCCACCTCCAAAAATAGGAAAAAACATCAACTTTTCCAAATCCATCATGCATGTATTTTTCTGTGTATTTTCCATGCACTCCTTTATTAATTAGCTTATTAATTATCATAGCCATCATGCCAGACTGGTCTTCAAATCATCTAATATGAGGATTAAAAATACGTTAATTAAAGAAATCTGTTATTTTGTTTTTTACATACTATGTACTGTACAGTGTAAATCCTCCAAATTAATTTAACCAAGCTTGGTGAAAAATGACAGTTCCCTTAGAGGGATTCTTCTTCCATCTGACACAGTGCAAAGGTCAAGGCTATTGTCCTGGTTGTTATCCTCTGATCACTGGTCACACAAAGCTATGACCATAGCACAATAGCAGCAATCCATCTAATAGGTCTACTGTCTGGACTGCAATATTCAACAGCATATTTTGTCAGCTATAGTGGTCCACACAAATAAAATGTCTTTTTTGTACATATTCCTTTCGCATAAATGAAAGGAAACATATCAGTCATGCTACCCCTTGCACCAGTAAATATTGCATGGGCTTACATATAATAAACTAAGTACAAAATTCCTCACCTGTGCTTTCAGTTCAAAACTAGCTCCCTCCATAACTTGAGTTCATCTTCTCACTGCAAGAAAACACCGTTTAACCTTTTGCGAGATTAAAATGTGACACTTGACCCAAGCCACAAACTGTTTTTGATTAAACCCTTCACCTTGTTGTTACTGTATGCAGGTGGGTTTTATCCCATCCAAAACACTTTTTTACGTAAACTGAAACAGGAGATCTGGGCCATACCAAATGGGTAGAAAATCCATGTTTTTAGTAATAGAGACAAAAACTTCCTGATGAATGATGTAAAACTGGGCTGAACCCTGTCACCCCAGGGGCCAGCAGGTGGACAGAGCATGCTTTCCTTGAGCTAGAAAGCCAAATGAAAAGGCCTGAGGTGGCTCTATTCAGAGTCACGTTAATGCACCTTTTGTTGATGTCTGTGCCATTCCTACTGACAACATGTAGGGCTCAATTCTCATTTCTATAGACACACCTCAAATCAGGTTCCCTCTACTTACACATACAATAGAAAACACTTCACTGTATTCTACATTTGTTGCTTCCTCTAAAATGCTCATTTCAAGCAATCAAGCAACAGTTTGTTGCATGCTAATTACCTCCGTCTGCACTGCACATTATGCTTCAGAGGTCAATTACCAACAAAATGAGGGTAAAATGGCCCTCAATCCTAAAGCTCTTCCAACCAATTTTCCGCAGTGCATCATGTTGGATTGCCTCTGTGTGTTTATTCTAGTCCCCTTTTGTTAACCTGCATTCCCTGTTTACTAAAGCTTTAGGTGATTAATGTCCCAGATAGAAGTCTCTCTGTCTGAGAGAGAGAGAGAGAGAGAGAGAGAGAGAGATTGCTAAGGTGCTCTTCAGTTCAACTAGAAACAGGCTGATGTTTGAACTGTCCAATTCACACAAGTTTATGGCCAAGTCGGCAGGTGCTGCTAGCCTGGACCTTGCCTTTGTAAACAAATATGCACGCGCTTGTCTCCGATAAGAAAGAGAACAATCTTTACTGCCTTACTGATATGATGCATTCTCATACCAATATATTTTTGGTTGTTTTAATAAGAGTATTTCTTCTCTCAATGAAGAGTAAATGGAACTATTTACCTTCTAAATATAGCATGGAAAACCTGTTAAGAGCCTTCTATGCTCTTGCCTCGTACGGTATCGCACTGTACATACTTGAGCACTTTGTGCAGAGCCCTCTGGAGTACAGCATATGTCAATGTTGAAAGAGCACCCATCTGCCACTGAGCCGCCTGTACCTCAGCAAAACAATACCTTGTCTCTTGCTTTAATTACAGGTTTGCTTGTGTGTACATACGTGGGGCTCACGAAAGTTGAGGTCTTTTGTTCTTCATCTGCGCTGTGAACAATCCATCTGCTGACACCCCCCCTCCCCTCTGCGCTTTCTTTCTTTCCCACTCAGTATTTGTCTGTCCTTTAGTGACATGTACTGTCGAGTGGCTTACTCTCCTCAATGCACTTAAAATGCTTAGCCTACCTGTTGGAGTAAAAAGCTTTCTACTTGCCATGTCTCTAACATGGTGGTCCATTTACCGTATATGGCTGGTTCCCTTCACCCATTACCACAACCGAACTGAGACTGCTTGAAAAGAGGGGTCTCGGTCCGCTTTCGCATGGACCTCTGGTCGGTTTGTTCGTGGTATGAAAGCAAACAAACCAACCACAGCAGATGTGTGATTTTAGCATTACCAATAAATATCTGTTGTTTCAGGACGTACATACTATGTACAATTAATCTTTTAAATTTAGCCATGAATATGACGTATTTATACAAATCAAAACGTATGCACGTCAGCATCAGTATTAAGCGGTTAAAATCTTGAATCTAACTCTGTTTTCTTTTGCCAATTGTTAAAGTCCATTAAAACTGTGTGCCAGTGATTCTCACAGTTATAAAACCCGAATCATTACTGTACACGTAGCCTCCTTTTCGTCTTGTCTCTATCTTATATTCACTGTCATTATTCATAACATGCTGTCAATTTGCAGGATGACGATCACCAAAAATGTCCAATCAACGTGCTGCCTGTCAGTCTGTATAACAAACGTTGACTAATTGTTAAAAGTCAGTGTGAGCAGGAACTTGACCAGAACTAAAATGCAACAATCTATCATTGTTTCCCTTCTTCCAGACTAGCTAGAAAACCCATGGTGATAGGTGATGGGTGATAGCTGTTCATTCCTGTATCAAATATCAAGTCAAATAATAAATAAATGTCAAATAACGTGTGTGCGTGCGTGCGTGTGTGTGTGTGTGTGTGTGTGTGTGTGTGTGTGTGTGTGTGTGTGTGTGTGTGTGTGTGTGTGTGTGTGTGTGTGTGTGTGTGTGTCATCATCAGGATGTTTTGAACACCATCATTCGATCCTGCTCTCCTCGATTCTTCTTCCTCGGCCTGCCAGGCTTCACCATGCTTGTTGGAGATTTCATCACTGCTGTTGCCTGCGTTCTCAACTCTGGTTCCTCAGAGGTACAAAAACACTTTTAAAATTCAGGTTTATCATAATGTGTCAATCAAACTGAAATAAAAGAAAAACTAGAAAAGGTTCGAAAATATTGCATCTTTCGTTCAGGAATGTCACTGAAATCTAGCCTGCAACTGCTGTATTTGGAAAACCAAAGAGCAGTTAATTACAGTTAAAACTAATGTGTGTCATTAGTCCCACACTTTGAACCGAATAGCTTTCATTAAATGCATGAGCATCAAACTTAAAGGGTTTGTATGACTGTCAGTCATGTTTGATTTATTGTGGAAACCAACATGTTTCCAGGCTTTAAACACAGCCGGCATTGTCTCTTACTTCTCTGAACTGTATCATATGCCAAACGGTTTAAAGGGACATTTATATGTGTTGATTCGTACTGTTTTGGTTGCCAGAAAATGTAATCAAGAATTACGATCTGCCTTAGGGCTGCATCCATTGCACATTTTGTCCAATGCCTACATGTGTCAAGAGATTCTGTTGAGCGTCAGCAGAATCATGAATGAAGTAAATAATCTTAATGAAATAAATACATTTTACTGGATCCCACCAATCCTTTTTCCCCGGATAGTGACCTTACCGCTTACTGGAAGTGGGTTGTTTTCATGTAGCCTTAGGAAATGATTGATATCATTTTTTTTCTCCGTCATTTCTTCCAGGCTCCAAGGATGGAGGCTCAGACAATCCTGGGCTCCCTTGTGTGTTTCCCCAATCTTTACCTACAGTTTCCTGTGCTGCAGCGTGTGCCTGGCTCTGATGACATCATTGTAGGCAATGAGAATATCAAGGTAAATGGTCAACATGGGCCAAATTGGATATATGTGGTAATGACATTTGAATGAAAAAGTGTTCTCTGTATGTTGTAGGTGGATTACCCACTTGTAGTATGAAGAAATGGGTTTTAGAAATGTCTCTCTCTCAATATGAACATTAGAGAATGATTCCATTTGTCTTATGTTACAACAAATGGTGTTAGATCTCTACATATATGAAATGAAGTGAGTGACTCTTGGTTGCCATTTGAGAACATGTAGTAATTGTAGCATGTTTTATTTTCTGTTTAGGATTATCTCATCAACATCCTTCTTGACACGGCAACAAAGGAACATTGTGAAGGGGCCAGGTATGATCAGCAATATTGGAGATGCCTATTTTTTCTTAGGTCATTGTCTATTTATTTTTGTCAGTTTGATGAAAATTTGTTTTTACATACAGAGCATTTACTAATATAAAATGTATGTGCATGCTTTTAAAGCCCATTTGCCCAAATTATATATTTATTCTCCTTAAAGGTGCGAAATTTACAAATAAGAGCATTCACATAGCAGCCAACACTTTTGCTATGTAAATATCTGTTGGAGTGATATCCTGAGCAGAGAATGAAGTTACTCTCCGTCTCTTTGTGCATATTAGTGCTTGTGAGTCCCAGTGTGTGCTCCACTGGCTAACTAATCGCCGCTACTCTGCACTGCACTCATACGACGGTTACCACTGACAACGCCACTCCAAAAGCATACACCCACCCTCCAGTTCCCCGCCCCAGGTTAACACTGTTAGCTCTGTCAGCAGAGTTGCAACTGTTGTTAGCACAGTTAGCTACCAGGCACCGGCTCTGTCTCCCCATTGACACCTGTATGGAGGAACTCTCTCATTCATAGATGTGCTCTTAATTTGGAATGTAGCGCTTTTTAGTTTAATTGTAAAATGCTTTTCTGAAAACATTTAGTACAACTCAAATGAATCTTAGATGTAATGCAAGTTTTCACTCTGCTTCTGTCATTCAGATGCATTGCTGTATGCAGTCTTGGTCTTTGGATGTGTGAGGAGCTCATGCAGAAGAACATCCACCACCAGGTTAAAGATGCCATCAATGTTCTGGGAGTAACACTAAAGGTCAGTGACCCTCAGAGGGAATGAAGCTTGCATTTGCAGTTTGACATCGGCTCACTTATGCGTACAATATGATTTTACAGCTGCACTTTTTTACAAAAACAGTTGCATCATGGGCAGTGTTCACCCGTGGCTAACATTTTGAACATAATAAACAGAATAAATCACTGTTAGCCACATTGTCTTCAAATATATTAATACTGGGAGCCTCGATTTCATCAGTCTTTTTTTCGTTTTACCACACGAGCCATATAGAAATGATAGTTGATTACATAAAATGACCGCAGGACAATTTCAACATAGTGAGTGGACAAAAAGTGTGTGAATAAAATATGTCCAGTTATGTGAATATGGACATATTTTGGAAGAGCCCACTTTTCTCTTTGAGTGAAGAGATGCAGAAAACCAGTGGTGGCTGTTTGTTTTTGGGAGTGGGGGGGGTGTTCATGGAAAGGATTTTGGGCAGTAGCGTAATTTCCAGGCTGCTCGCTCTCAGTAGATGTGGGCCAATTTAAGCGGCTACATCTCCCAGCTTCCTGCTCGAGCAGCCCCCCCCTCTCTAATGGAGCAGTAATCACTCCCCTGTACAACTTGACACACAGACTCAGCTAGCCCCAAAATAGAGGGTAGAGGCTGGGTGGAGGATCTAGGGGGAGAGTGGCACTGAGAGTCTCTTTTCTAAAAGCAGGTGCTGAACTCTCAGGGCCCCTTTTTGTGTTTGGCCATTTCTGCACTCCCCACATTGTCTGCCCTTGTTACATGTTGAGAGGCATTCAGCTGGAAGAAATGGGAAATTCTATTTCGCCACAAAGAATTTGAAATCACTAAAGAAATCCACATTTGAAAGAACATTGTCAACAGCTCAATTCTTTCCTGCAATGATTCTGGAGAAAATGATTCATTATTTGAAGTGGAAATTAAATCATGCTGATTTATATAAGTATATATAAGTAGGTCAAAAAACTAAATTGAAGTGAAATTACTAATTTTGTCACAGTCGGTATGTGCCTAAATGTTTTCCCCTTGTTTTTGAGCAGAAATATTTGTTAGTTATTTATTGAAGCTGCAGTGGAGTCGGTGTTTGTATCCTAATTTATGAACTCACACTATTAAGCCATTTGAGCAGTTTAAAGTTGCTGCTTCTGTTTCGGGCATTTACATCTGAATGCAGAATCGATAAGCAATGGGACAAGATTTTGGTGAAATGTTCTGATTTACATTTGACCAATGAGAATCAACCAATGGTCTTTGAGCTGACTTTGGTTGCATGCAGGTAAACCATCCGCATGGAGAGCAAAAGGTTTTTTATTAGCTTTTTAATGTATTTATCATACATATGCATATATCTGTTTATAGTAAAGTGTCACAACAACAGTCAGGGAAGCGCCAGTAAAAAGCATTCTTTTATGCCAAAAATGTACATGTAAAAAACAAAAGTGTTCTCTGTGTTAGCGCTGCTTATTATAAAACAAGCCAAATGCTTTGCATCGTTGATCAGTTGTCCACCTATTCACTTGTTTGTCCAGTTTGGGAACAAAGCAGTGGCACAAGTGGCCTGTGACGTGTTTCAGCTGCTCATCTCTCACTGGGAACATCTCCAGAGGCTGGAGCCTAATCTGCCGAAGAAAATCATTGAGGTAACTCTCATGTGCGCATACACACGGTTAAGCCAGTAACCATTAGGGGCCTGTGAGAACATATAATAAGTAAGAAATTGAGTGCCAAATTCCTATCAAGTCACTTGAGCTTTTAAATGCAAGTCTTACACGAGTCGTAACTCATGCATATGCACACTCTACAACGAGAGGCATCACATCTATTTAGCACACAGCTTTGATTCAGCTGATGAATAGGAGTGTGTCATCCAATTATCTTTCTCCTTGTTTTGTCCCAACACAGATCTTTGTGGCCACAATAGCCTTTTTGTTGCCGAGCACAGAGCACTCAACAGTGGAAGCAGACAAAAAGGTACATGTTGGAAAGGAGGGGACATGGCTGAGATCTAAAGGCCCTTGATCTATCATGTTGGAATGGTGCATTTGCAGAGGAATGTTTCCGCTGGAGTGATTTGCTCTCTTTATCTCTGTATTTATCTTTATTGCTGTCATTGATACCTGTTGTTTTTCAAGAACTGCATATGAATATATCTTTCTCATTTCAAACAGTTGATGGTGTCACTGCTGCTCTGCCTGTTGGACTGGTGCATGGCCGTTCCCCTGAGTCTGCTGCTGGAACCCATCACCATGCCTTTGCAAGAGGACCACACATCCCACACGGCCCCGCTGCTGGACTACATCTACAGGGTGGGTAATCTCAATGGCAGCTGGGACGGGGGGAAAAGCTAAAACTTAACAACAGACAAACCATGACGCTTTTTACAACTGTCTCCTTTCTAATACCTTTTGAAACATTGACAGTCTTTGCCCATAGACGTACTATCTTCAGCTTTGACTCCTCCCCCCCCACCAAATGGGCTTGCCACTTTAATTAGACTCACCTCCACCATGACCTCATGGCTATGCCTCATTTAACAATATAGTGGCACAGCAGCAAAGAAGCACCCACCGTAGCTGACACATATTTATCATATCCAGGAGGAAAACCTTACAACTTGCTGTATGTAGCATTTACTACATTTATTTACAGCGGGCAAAATATACAGTTTCCAATGTAGTTCTCTGTATTTGTCCCTCTAACCATTTATTTTATGGTCTGACCCTGAGGATGAGGGCCAAGCTTCAGGCACAAATGAATGAGATATTATTCATTCCCTCCTGTCTGGGCAGATGCGGTCAACGGCAGATCTTTGTAAGGATGTCACCCCTGATAAGAAATGGTCCAATTATTCAAACAGGACCCTTTGTCCAGTTGATAAGCTCAGGCTATAAACGCTTGTCCTGGAGATTTGAATGGAATATGTCTTAATATGAGAGCGACTGCAGCTGCTATGAAAGCAAAGACAATTAGGCATGATTGGTTGTCTATCAGCACACAAAAGGCATGCCCCCTCTGGGTTTCATTCAATATAATATATTAAGCAAGTCATCACAAGGTGAAACACTATTAATGCAATATCAAATCTGAAATCTATACATTTCCTCAGATACACTGACTGCTAAGTATTCTCTATAGCAAGCAGAGAAAAGCTACCCTAATAGATAGCATCTCCGTTTTATTCCATCCTTGGCCAGTGTCATTGACAGCAGGGAGTATACATTAATTCTGTAAGCCTTACCTTTTATTAATTACTGTTTTATATTTTTATTATTTTTTTAAAGCTAATTCAATTATTACCAAGCCAACAAACACTAGGATAATATGCATTAAAACAACCTATCCTGCTAATGAAAAGGTTGTCATGCTATGTTTTCGGAGAAATGGCATGCAGATTGATGTAAAAAGCTAGCAGCATTGCATTAGACCTCATTGGTTGACTGGAGTTCTGCTCAAGCTTCTCCATCTGCTCTCTCAGCCTGCCTCGGCAGCCAGCTGCACCACTGTGTGTGTGTGTGTGTGTGTGTGTGTGTGTGTGTGTGTGTGTGTGTGTGTGTGTGTGTGTGTGTGTGTGTGTGTGTGTGTGTGTGTGTGTGTGTGTGTGTGTGTGTGTGTGTGTGTGTGCGCGCATTTTTTACTATTTGATTTGTGTGTGCGTCTGTGTGTGTGTGAATTTCTACTATTTGATTTGTGTGTGTGTGTGTGTGTATGTATCCATAGAATATTTGGCCCTTTTACTGCATGCACTGCGCTGTGTGTTTCCTTCCAGGAACTGTTGCTATGCGAAGTGCAGTCACTTAGTTGTCAGGCACAGCTGTGGGTTTTCCCCCCTCCCTTTCTGTCTCTCCATCTCTCCACAGAGGAAGCTCTTTGGGGCTTTGGTGTAGCAGCTGTTTGGTTCAGGTCTTTTCAGCTTCAAGTCCCTCCAATCCCTCCCCCATGCACCCAGAGGTCTGCTCGGTAGAGTCATCCTCATACTGTCTACATTGCCCCACACAATACTGTTTCAGATGGCAGGACCAGCCTGCCTCTCAGAGCGTCTCTCAGCCAAGTTTGAGCGCATGTGTGTACTGAATGGGATTAGCCTTTGCATGGCTTTACCCAAGTTGCTTTACTCTGAATGAGAGGCCCCTTCATTTACATACATTAGGCATATGTTTTACCCACTCATACGCGGCACCTTAGCTCCTCTCAGATTATACAGTATACAGTTAGTGTTTGTATGTGTGGTTGAAGGTGCGTGTTTGTGGTGAGAGCTAAGTACAGGGATAAAGTCTTAATTAAATCAAACAGTGTAAACCTGTCCAATGGTGTAATCAACTGCCCCAGTGCGCCTTATCTAGCCCTGCCAACGGATGCTCTGCCATCTGTTATGTAGATCGATACACTCACACATCACAGGAGAAATGGATTAGTTGCAATAAAGACCCTCTATTCTCTCCTACTGCAACCCCACTCCTCCATCGCCTTATGATGTAAATGGGCCATATATTCCCCTTTCATTTGCTCCTGGTTCATGTCAATCTAGAGCAGGTCTGCTGGAGTGTCACTGTGCAACGCCTCACCAGACACCACCATATCTAACAGGACGTCTTTGACACATCAAAGTTCAAGTTCAGTCATCAAAGTGCCTATCACTGTCATTCTGTTGGGAAAACTACCCAGACACACTTCATCTGAATCACTAAGTCCTACCCTTTCTCTACTGTTCCCCAGGTGCTGCACTGCTGTGTGTCTGGCTCCAACCTGCACACCCAACAAAGCCACTACCTTCTCAGTCTGTCAGACCTGTCCACTGATTATGACCTCATGTTGGGTCAGGTTAGGAGCTTCGAGCCGCCACCCTCCCAGACAACTACCACGGACTTTGGCAACCTGCTCACCGTAGCCGAGGGTAAGCATGGAGCTTATTTTAGAGATTGATTTAAAGATTGGGTTGGCAGAACAAATTTTGATAATTTATTGGTTGCGTGGATGTGTGAGGAAGTGAAAACTTTCGGTTATTGGTGGCCATCAACTATCCCATCATTGCAGAAGACTGTTTCTCATCACTTTTTTGGCACACTGCCTCATTTCAGCTCCTACTGTGCTTCTGTCAGACGACGAGATACGTATTCTCCCACCCAAATAGTCCAAAAATGATTACAGGGAAGAGCAAACTTGAGTAGCCCACCCATTTGCAGCCTATCCATTAAATCTCAATATCGTATTAAAAATATAAAAAGGAAATCAACCATCACAGAGTTGATGTTCGCATTAGTACTCAGCCCTAGAGAGTAGACCCATTATGGGGTTTAGACAAATATGTGATTTTTTTTCTCCCTTTTTTGTGACCTTGTGATTCCATTAGGCAATGTATTCCTCTCTCTCCCTTGTGTTCTCAACTTCTGAAAAATCCTTAGAGAGACCGAATACAATGTTGAGGCTAGTGAAACAATGTAAGAAATGTGAACAGTGGCTTTCACCTGGAAAATTTCACCACACCTCTGCTTTCTGGAGCACAGCTGCACAGATTCTTAATAAAAATGACAAAACACTATCAAAAGGGCAAACCAAAGAGTGCCGACCTAGTTATATTCATGCCCCCACCTCATATTGATCAAGTCACATCAAAGGGCTAGTGCATCTCTAATGCAGTTTGGCCTGCTTTCTAAAGAGCTTTCTCCACTTTGATGGGGGATGATGGTATTGATAGCACTGTCACAATGCAAGAGTGCATCTTCTTGTTTTTTCCTCACATCACTGCAAAATGAAGCATGGCGTGTCTTTCACTTGTGAGTAAAAACCTTTGCATTTACATCAATGCAATTCACTAAGTAGAGTCCTATTAAGCGGCCTGTAAAGATGGCGGTTCTCATTAGCACTCAGCCAGTCTCAACGCTTGTCCATTGTAAGAAGACTCAATGGGCTTTTCAAAGTTGTCTCTCATGATGAGATGCTACCTACTTGGAGGTGTACTGACCAAGCTATTGTGAGAGATGAATAATGTACCCCTATTAGTAATCATGAATGAGATTTGGCTTTGTATGAAAAGAACTAACAGATGATAGCATGTGTACACACAAATGTGGGGCATTGACATATGGTTATCAAAGTGGACGTTGGAGCCCGATGCTTACTTCTAAATCCATCAGGAACGTTACACATTGACCACATTTTGCACTTTCTCACGTATATTTTTACTTCAGAGACGGTCTGAGTCATTTTATCTCCCTGCATTTTCTTCCACCAGAAAAACGGCGTCGGAACATGGAGTTGATTCCCCTGACAGCACGGATGGTCATGACACACCTGGTGAACCATCTGGGCCATCATCCGCTTAGCGGCGGCCCTGCCCTTCTCCATAGCCTTGTGAGTGAGAACCACGACAACCCGTATGTGGAGTCGTCCGAGCTGTCCTCCGAGGTCTTCAAAAGCCCCAACCTGCAGCTTTTTGTCTTCAATGATAGCACACTGGTGTCCTACCTGCAAATCCCTGCCGAGACCCCCACTGTCGGACAGCCCCCCCAACCTTCCTCCCAAGTGCGTGTCATCGTACGGGACATCTCTGGCAAATATTCGTGGGATGGAGCAATTCTCTACTGCACCACAGAGGAAGAATCTCTTGACTCAGGAGTTTTTAATGCAGTTGATCGCCCCCTTTCGACTACCACTACTGTCGCTCACAGCAGAAACCAGCCAAACACTCCAACAAAGGGACATTGCTCCATATCGGACTCCCTCTCTGATTGCTGTGAGGAGGAAGAGATAGATATTCTGGATATGCTTTTGCAGGACCTTGGCCACAGCAGCCCAGAATGCCTGCCCCAGCCGCAGCTCAGACTCAACCAGCCAGCCTCCTCACCCCACGGCATGAACCTAGAGCAAGAGAGCGCCATCCTGGAGGCCATTCTGCGTCAGACTCAACAGGAAGAAGAGCAAGTGAGGAGGTGGGATAGTGATGTAAGCTTTCGGGCTGCCTGCCAGAAGGAACCCTCCCACCAGGAACCAAAATCTCCTTTCTACTTCTGCCGGCTGCTGCTTAATGACCTTGGCATGAATTCTTGGGACCGCAGGTACACTACCAAATGAAACAATCATTGGTCTGGTTTGCATTGTATTAGAAGAATAAAGAGACAAACTGAGGAAAATGGGGTTGTAATAAGTCATAGTGTGGTCTGTTGCTTAATTGTTTTCCCAATGTATTTATTTATCATTCCATCTACAAACCACATGTTAATGGTGACCACTATGACATAAACAATAACACACAAAATTGTGTTTTGACCTCTGGAGTTACTTCCATCATCCTAAATTCGTAAAGAAGTAACTCCGCTGGTGGCCTTTTATGCAAAGAGAGAAAGAGCAAAGTTAAAAGCATTGTGTCGAGAGTGTCATAATCTCCTCTCCACAGGGTTCAAGTTCCCAGCTGTTTTCACGAAGGTCTGTCTTGTAGAGCCACATCTTTGCTGTGCTGCCCCGTAAATTAAAAGCTTACACCTTTTTAATAGTGTAGCAAGTAGGAGATTGCTGTTTGCACCTGTGCCCTTTTTGCCTTTGTTAATCTTGTCCGTCAAACAAAACTTTGTTTTTTGGACAAGTTGCTAGTAGATTATATGTCTTTTTCAAATGGTTGTTCAATGTTTCCTGAATTGTGTCATCTGAAAATATCATGTTTGAGCCGGACTATTTTTGTCAAACAGGAAAAGCTTCCATTTGTTGAAGAAAAACTCGAAACTCTTAAGGGAACTGAAGAACTTGGATTCCAGGCAGTGGTAATACCTTAATCTGGAGTGTGTGTGTGTGTGTGTGTGTGTGTGTGTGTGTGTGTGTGTGTGTGTGTGTGTGTGTGTGTGTGTGTGTGTGTGTGTGTGTGTGTGTGTGTGTGTGTGTGTGTGTGTGTGTGTGTGTGTGTGTGTGTGTGTGTGTGTGTGTGTGTGTGTGTGTGTGTGTGTGTGTGTGTGTGTGTGTTCGTGTTCGTGTTCGTGTTCGTGTTCGTGTTCTTTTTTCCAGAGGTGTATATTTGTGTCCGTCAATCATCAAATTATGTGGTAAACCATGTTAAAGCTGTTTCTATATGAAATGAACACAGGTTATAAATCATACAGTTGCTCTAAGCAGATTATATTGTCCACTCCATCCCTTCCTCCCCAGTGATCTTTCTAATTTGTACTATCTCCTGTTGATCACAGCCCTGGAAGTCTCCCACTATCGGACTTGCTGTCCTTCTCTTACTGTGGCTCTCATAGTCCAATCAATAAGTACACCACATATTGCTAATGACAGGAGCTTATTAAAGATATCCCTCTGGACTAGACTTCATTCTCCAAGCCAGACTTGGTTGGGCAAAAACAACCTGTGCGCAAGCATGCCAAGTGCCCTAAATCTACCCCAGCATGATGTACTGCCATGGCAACAGGGAAAGTAGATGGGGCCTTTGCTTCCATCCTTTTTAAAATTATGTTAGAGCTAGAGAGATAGTGAAAAGTGCGGACTAACTTGATTTTTAACATTCTGCTCCCCTGATTTGAACAAATCAATTACACTTAACACATTTACCTTGATGAGCGAGGCCTACTGTTTTGAGTCATTGAACTCACATTTGCCAGGCATTTTTGTATGTGGCGAGATTTTTGTATGTGGCGAGAGTATTGAGAACAGTTTCAAATACTGTTGTTTTAAAAAAGTGAAATTGGCTGCTTTGTTGTTGTATTTATTATTTTTGTTTTTGTTGTTGTTTATTATTTATTTATATTGACTACTAAATGTTTTTTTTCTGTAGTCGAGAGACACACAAGATTGCTGTGTTCTACATCGGAGAGGGCCAAGAGGACAAGTGCTCCATCTTGTCTAACAGCGTAGGCAGCCAGGCCTATGAAGACTTTGTGTCTGGACTGGGATGGGAGGTGCTGACAACCCCACACCCTCAAATCAACACACCCTTTGCATCCACAGATACCTAAATATGAACACACACACACACTCATTGCGCATGTATCCCTCAGGTGGACCTGGCCACACACTGTGGCTTTATGGGTGGCCTCCAGAGGAATGGCAGCACGGGTCTAACAGCTCCTTACTATGCTACCTCCACCGTGGAAGCCATCTTCCACGTCTCAACTCGTATGCCATCTGATTCTGATGACTGCCTCACCAAAAAGGTAAAAAAAAAAAGTCCTATTTGTTATTGTCAGTGTGTGCGTGTGTGTGTGTATATATATATATATATATATATATATATATATAATTCATTTGTGTTTAACCTGTGTTTTGATAACTTTTCACAATCTGCTTGTCTGTGACATTTCGATTATCATCATATGTATTTTATTAATAGCACACCTCAAATCCAGAATATATCAAGAATAGGAAGAAAACGTCTTTGCCGGTTTGATGCTGTGAAATGGCTACACAGTTTGACCTGCCCATAGCAGTATGTTGTTGTAGCCTTCAGCTCTGTGTTAAGCTGTGATCAGGAGGTGTGACTCCAGAGTGCGGGCATTGATTAGTGACCCTGGCCAGGCAGGCCTGAAGAGTAGAGAGTTGTAGACGCGTGAGTGAAGAGAGGGCATGTGCCGCTGCGGTAATGACTATGATTCTGCTAGCCCATGCCCCCCTCCCTGTGTGCTGTGACCAGGGCCTGGATTCAGCCATTAGCTCTCCCTGCTAGGGCAGGCACCGGCCGGATGCTGGCAGGATCCTTTTATCCAATTCCTGCTACCGCGACAGGAGCGATCGATTTGGTTCTTCAGTGGGATTCTGAGCTGCAGTGTACCATTAGCAGTTAGCACAAAGAAATGAGCCGCAAGGCCTCTGCCCGTGCTGCCAATCTTCTCAGACAGTATCCTGCTGAGAAGAGAAATTCATCAGGCACCCCTCATATCCAAGCCCCCTCCAGTCCTCCACAGACCTGTCCCCCCTCTCTGTTTCACAAATAACCCCCTACTCATTCCAAACCCATCCTGAACCTGTACCTAGTGACCATAATAATCAGTTAGTCTGAGTAAAGATTTTGACTTTAGTTGGCCAGAGTGAGGCGCTGGAGGGGTGGCCATGCCTAGAGCAGAGTGTGCTGCCGCTCTTCTTCCATCTATTGCTGGAAAACTTCTGTAATTGCCAGTGCTCACCTTGCACAGCTCTCCACACAATACAGGCTGTACAGAAATTGGCGGGCTGGCTGCATGCATGGATGCATCTGAAAAAGATGGCAGGGCAGAGAAAAGAGAAAGTGGTATGAAGAATTGGATTGAGAAATGGGTTTTGTCTGTGTCCAAGTAGGAGGTTTCCCTGTCAATTTAAAAATAACACTTTTAGTCCAGCAGTCACCCACTTTACTACGTGTAACCACAGAGGCCTACTGTGGGGGAGTGACAGAGGGGGGAGCTCTCGCTGGGCAGATTGCCTGTTCGAAGACAATGGAGGGGGGAAAAAAACAACTAAATCAGAAAAAAAGGGAAAACCATGAATTCCTCAATCCAATTGTGGGTTTTAGGGGCAGTGTAGGCTGCAGCAGTAGCAGCTGGCTTCTGTAATGCAGTTATAGAAGCGACCTGCAGGGTTGAGGTCAGACCGTGTGTGTGTGTGTGTGTGTGTGTGTGTGTGTGTGTGTGTGTGTGCGTGTGCGTGTGCGTGTGCGTGTGCGTGTGCGTGATGGACTGGTGCCTTAGCTATCACATTCACCCCCAGGCACCACAGCTTAACTGGGCTGCTGCAGGTTGTTTTTATAAGGAGCCTCTTGTGTTCTGTGGCCCGCTGATCTGCTGTCTCCATATGTGTGAAGCCGATTGGCTGGGTGGGAGGTCAAAGAGGGCTAATTGGACAAGAGCCTTTGACTTGAATCACATTTTATAAAAGAAGTCTCAAACATTGGAATGTGATTAACAAAGGAGTAAATAGATTGGTGCAGAAGATGATTGACTTGAGCATAAACATCCTCATTAAACTTGTGACGAAGCTCATCCAAATGCTAATATCTTAACCCAAATTAACATCCTAGTGTTGATTGTCTACCACAAATGCATATTCAACATTTTCTCTGAAATTGTCCCAGTGACTGACCTGGTTGGTACCTGACGATCCTTGGACAGAACTGGCAAACACCAGTAATCAGCATGCCGTGGATTTGTTTAAGATTACCGTATTACCATAATTAAGGGCTTATAATAGAATGTGCTAATTGCATTTTTGGTGGCGAGGGCATGTTTGTTAATGGCTCATTAGGCCCACAGTACATTGGCAGATGTTTTCTTCTGAGTAGAGGCTCACTTTTCAGTGTCCATGATACCCCCAGAAAACAGCACTGGGCTACTGGCTACTATCCACAGTGGAAATGAAATAGAGAAAAGCTGGTACAAAAAAGTGAGTCAAGTCGAGCCAAACCATGCAGTCGAATTGAGGCATAAGTGATCTCCACTTCTCAGAGAATATAATTTGGCTGTGTTCTTCTACTTTGGGAAGGGTGGAACTGTTTACCTGTTTATAACTAGCATCAGTCAATTTCCTGTCATTTAAGTATACGTTCTTGTCCTGCGCTTTCATTTGAGTTCGTGAATAGCGTGGAAATGGGAAGCAATTTCATCTCTGATGGGGTTAGTCAATTTGATTTGAGTTATTTGGTTTTGAAATGCTCAATTTTCTTAATTTTGTGTTTGCAATTTGAATTTGTAATGAAAAAAGCTATAAAAGGAGTCAAAACCATCAACTATTTAAATCGTTATTTTCAAGCATAGTTTGTCTCCCACCTGCTGCAATTA
The DNA here is from genome assembly GCF_963514095.1 of Eutrigla gurnardus. Classification (NCBI taxonomy): domain Eukaryota; kingdom Metazoa; phylum Chordata; class Actinopteri; order Perciformes; family Triglidae; genus Eutrigla; species Eutrigla gurnardus. The sequence goes on along the minus strand of NC_139921.1, from coordinate 13,893,459 downwards.
TGTTGTATCTTCAACAGTGCATATTGATATATTATCCCCTATAGTGCCTCCTATACATCAGTTCACTCCTCAGCCTTCAAGAGGTGTGGGCTGAAGGTACTGGCTAGATGAACCCAATAACATGCCCTCATATCACTAATATGTGTTCTTGTCATCAACACTGTAGGGATGAAAATCACCTGCACTCACCAGGCACTTGATTAGACTGATTTTGTTTGTTGGCAGCTGCGTCACCTGGGAAATGATGAGGTGCACATAGTGTGGTCAGAGCACACCCGGGACTACCGACGTGGCATCATCCCAACTGATTTTGGAGACGTGCTTATTATGATCTACCCGATGAAGAACCACATGTATTTCATCCAGATCATGAAGAAACCACAGGTAAACCACAGCAGTCAGTGGGTTTTGTCAATACTCATTGGAGGTGGCAAGTTACTTTTATTGCACCTGATCAAACTAAATTAGTTTTATCATGCATACTAACAGTTTAGTTTAGATTAGATTCATTTTCATTTGAAACAAATAATTGGAAAACAGGAATATCCAATAAAATGAACAGTAAACATATACAGCAAATTCTAAATGAGTACATATTTGTATGTATGTATGTTTGAAAAGGAGTAGGGAGAAGTAATAACTTATAAGATCCTTCTTCTTTCTATAACTTCAATAATGCACTTAATGTTTTACATGGCAAAGTTTCTTGTTTTTAGGCACAATAAGCAGAAAAACAAATTTCCAGCATTGCACTAATTTCCAGTTTCTGTTCACAAGTCCCTTCTTCTTGCTACGTATTCAGATGTTGTCATGAGTTTTAATGGTCTTTTCTCCTTTTTGTATTTTGCGAGGCTCTCAGCTTCCTATACTCCAGCTGTGCATTACTACTGACACTGTGGGCATGTGCTCTTGGAAATGGTTACTATCCTCTCCTGGCTAGCTTTCATCTTGCCTACTCTGAAGTACTGCACTCACTGTGTGGCCTTCCAGAGGATGGTGAAATGTCTTTGTCTGTGAGGATATACTGTATTTGAGCAGATATATATACAATATTTTCTAAATTAACTTTATTCAAATGGAAAACAAATTCCCGAAAATGATCTATTTTGTATTCCCCACAATGGGCATTCCTCCTCTATAGTGTTCTCTTTCAAGCAAGTAATTTTTCCAAAATGGATAATATACTGCAAGAAAAAATAGAATCTCAGCTTAACTTTATTACAACAGTCCAGTGTATAACAGCCCCAGAGGACCTAGTATCCTTTGGAGAAGGTATTGATTATAAAGCATTGTTCACTCCTATTTCTTCACCCACCTGTATAAGCAAAACTGCAAACAATAGTCAGAGACTGCTGTACCGAGCTATGGTGGAAGTTTCACTGAGAGATCCACAGTAGCGAAACCTACTGTTTTAAGCAATGGCTGATGTTTCACTGACACTGATTGATTAACTCAGCAGCAAACACTGAATATCCCGACCAAAGACTTCCTTTTCTGTGCACTGCTCATGGTTCATCCGATTAGCAACTTCAGAAGCAAGACTGCAGTTGGAGTTGAGAAACGACGTGTACAACCGGGTTGTTTCACAAGCAGCGACCTTACTTTTAAACCCGAGATTGCAGTTTGGCTAAAACATTCAGCCTCTTTTGCTTTCTACATGTGTTGTTTGCCTGCATTCAACCAAAGCCTGCTTGAACACAATTGGTCAATACTTCTCAAACTACAAACTGATACCAGATTTTTTTTTTTTTTTTTTTTTTTCAGCTGCTTACTCGGCTCTCTAGGTTAATATAGCATGCACAGAGAAAATGTATTTCTTCAGTCAATTTAGCACCAAAAGGTGATTGGACATCCACATAAAAGATGGCAAATTTCCTTTTCCTTTAAATAGACAGAATGTAGGAATTACTTCCATTTAGTGGTGAAATTGTACTTTGCATTCAAACGAATAGTGCTCTCCAGCGCATCGCTTTGTTGGAACTACGGTAGCCGTTATGTACCAAGAAGCTATGACAACATGTCATCCAATATCACGTCACTGGGTGTATAAGTAATTACTCCTTAAGATAGTGAATTATGTTGCCATTACATTACTATGTCGTAGCCTATAGCATCACCTAACAACTAGACACAACAAACACAAACGAATGTGACTAAAGTGGGACGTGGGCGGCGGCGCCCTCATCCGGGATCCAATATGGACTATGTGATTTAAAAAGTGCAAAGCTAAAAAAAACACAATGCATTGTGGAAAATACAATAAAGTACACAATAATGTAATGCAGACCCGGTATATCCAGCTTACCCAAACGCCGGTCTAAACAAGTATGGCTTGAGCTGATTTTTGTTCGGCTCTACGCAATCAGCGGACTGTAGGGATGTGGCCATTCCACAGTTCAGGTGCTGTGGCCTCAAAAGCTCCGTCACCACAGGTCGGCGATAGAACTGACCGGAAATGTCTGATGTGCAAGCAGGTGGATAAGGGTGAAATAGTTTAGCCACACAGGCAAGAGTCTGACCGTGTAATGCTCTGTAAGTGAGAGTGAGGATTTTGAAGTGGATCCTATATGTTATGCTACAGGGAGCCAATGAAGAGATTTGAGGAACAGGGAAATGTGAGAGTATCTCTATTGTCCATAATATTCAGAGATTTAGTGATTACACTATTTGTGATGTCATTGATATGCAGGTTAAATTATTTAACTAATAACACTTTATGCAGCTTGATAGTAGAAGTCAGAGAGTCAGTGAATTCAAAAATAAATGACTTTAGCCAACCAACTTTAGTCAGATGTAGTTCAAAAGTGGTAGGTCCTTAACAAGAACCATATCTTTTATTTCAGGATTTCTTTCAAATGAGTATGACTAAATAATACACACAAGACACTGGACATCATGTTTATACTGCAATGGTTGCAGATAGTTCACAAATGATTTTGTAAAACATATTATAGTCTCAAACCAACAGTAAGTCTCTACAGCCAAATCTTAGTGAAATGGCCAGAGACGGCCACTGTTCTGCCCCCCAACCCCTGCTGAATTTTCTGAAATTCTATGACTTTAACTGCCACTAGGTCCAAGATATTAAAATGTTATCTACTCTGGTTTCACAGCGTCACCCCAGTTTTCTAGTACATGATCAAGTTAATTGGTCTGTATCATTTCAGTTTTAAATTCTTTTATTGCATAATTTGACTGTTACTAGTTGAACTACCAAGTTAAAGACAGCAGGACCTTTTGGAGACTTTGACATTCACGTCAATTTCCAGGTCAATGACCATTCAGTGATTAAGGGCCCCTTCCAATATGCATGAACAGACGCGTGTACCCACACACAATCATGCACTGCCGCTAAAATGCATATTGCCCCTTTGTATTTGTTCGGTAGCTCAATGTGAGGGCTTTGTTTAGTATTGATTGTCATTTTAATTTCATTTGCCTTACATTGATTCACATTAGATGTGTGTGGTTGTCATGCAAAGTTAAGTAAAAATCCAATTTCATCTTGAACCCTTGCCCTAAACAGATGGAGAAACGGTTAGAAAAATAGGAACAAAAAGAAATCAATCAATGAATGATCAATCCCTTCTCATTTCCAGGCAATTACATATTCTTCAAGTTCATATTATTTTTTTCTTACTATGCTTGACTGTTTTTTTTTTTTGTTTGTTTTATTTACTCTTAACTTCCCCAGGTTCCTTTCTTTGGGCCTCTGTTTAATGGCGCCATCATCACTGGGACACTGCTGCCAAGCTTGGTGCGGGCCACCTGTGTCAATGCCAGCAGAGCTGTCAAGTCCCGGCTGACTCTCTACCAGAGCTTGTATCCTTTACCCTTCATGCCGTCTGCTTCATTTACTGTTTACTATCACATGTGCATGGCTCACCAGAGGAATGGGGGAACAATCAGAATCAACCACTGATTACCCATACAGCTGAGACCATTAAGGTGCTGAGCATACATTTAACTATGTTTTGATGATAATTTCATTAGATAACACCACTGAGCTTACATTTTCAGCAGCACCAGTGCTCCCTTTGGGTAAATTCATTGAGACATGTGGCGTGCTTGTCACGTCAGCCAACGTACACAGCTGAGCACTGACAGTGATCTTTATGGGCTGGCTGATTTACATACAGCTATTAGGCCGGGGCTGTTTCACAGCCTGGAGCAGCATGGGAGGTTGTGTGAGGCTGATTTGGGCAGGAGCACAGATAATGTGTCATCATCTATTAGTGCTGTTTTATGGAGCACAAGGAGAGCCAAAATAAGAGCACCCACAACAAATTCATACAAGTGCATACAGACACACAGGCGCACACATACTCACTCTCATCCCTCCACCCATCCATCCAACAGTGGGCCGTTAAGAGCCTGACTCCAGCTGTAGTTGTCAGTTGGTTTAAAGGGAGTGTAATCACCAATGGAGATGAATTAGCATGTGAATGCCAGCAGCACAGAGTTGGGGGGTGAGATGGGGGAAGAGACGGGATGGCCCCAGGAGGGGGAAACCTGATCTCCCTTAACGCCCTGCTCCTCCTCGGACAGCATGTACGGTACCGCCTCACCAGAACCACGCTTCCCCTCTGGCGGTTGCTATAGAAACCCCCCCTGAGGAGGTTTCATTTGGGTGGAAGAATAGTTTCTGTTCGGGGTTTTTTTAAAACATTGACATACGGTACTTGAAAATGTTGTTGTTGATTTTGAATCATTATGAAGTCATTGTGTCATTGTCATTCACAAAAAAGCCTTTTGGTCTTTTAATTTTCCTGCAACACACATGTTGTATGTTGTTTACAGTTGGGTGTGTGTAAGTATGTGTCTGCCTGTTTGCGTTTCACAGTGCATCACATCCCCTGGCCCCCTATATCAGGCCTTTTCTGTGTGTCCCCGGGGGAATCTGAATGACAGATGTCTGTTACCCGACGCCAAGTGAATTAGCCCAGTGTGACTCTCAGTGACAGAGGGGGGAACGCCACAGGCCAGCCTGCCTCTGTGAGCCTCAAGGGGTGGGTGGCTGCAGGGGACAGTACCGGGCCTGTGCTGAGCCGCAAAAGCCTTACCTGGCATTCCTTAGCAGAGGAACTATGATCTATGAGAGGAGATAAGCGCTGCCTCTAGAGTTCTGGCTCTGATAGGCTGCCAGGCCTCGCACACTCCAAAAGAGGAGATGAATGAATGTGCCAGGCAACGCACACTGCCAGCATGACTATCTGCATGTCTGTTTTTTTCTGCTGATTGTCTGCCTGGCTTGAGAGCTGGTGAGGACAGAAGCTGCTTCGTGTGATGTAGGCCATGTGATAACCACATTTTAGATTTGAAGAGATGTCCTGACTGACACAATGTTCAGCACTGGCATAAACCATAAACTAAAGTATTGAGTGGCAGGTGGAGGTCCTCTTTAATATGTCCAATGGATTTGCTGTTGTATTATACCAGCCTTTTGCACTTTCCCCCCTCCCTCGTTATTCGGCTCTTTAGCTCTCACAGGTTGGAACAATGACACAACCTTTTTTTCCTGTGTTGTGTGTTCTTTGTGTGAGATGGAAAATCCTCATCCTTACTTTACCCCTTCACAATGCCTCAACAATCCACAGTCTGCTCTGTGCCTGTGAGGCCACTCTCTAAGGTAATTAGTTGAATATTTCTTCAAAGAGAAGCTATATGACCCCTGTGTGTCCAGATAAAAGGCCAGTATGGCGCTGCAGGCCCCCTCTCTCGCTCTGTCACAAGGCTTGAGAGGACTCCAGCAGTCTGCCGCAACGCTCACAAGATATCTCAGGCTAATAGGATTTGATATTGAAAAATGACCACCAGCAACATTTTCAGAAAATACACAGATAGGCTATAATAACCCACCCCTTTGCTGTCTGTCTCTCTGTCATCCTTTCTCCATCGTCATCGCATCCTCCGTCACCTCTGCTTTTCCTCCGTCTCTAAACTGTCAGAGTTTGTGAAATATTTGTTTTCTCATACACTGTCCAGCTCTTATTGTCGGTTAGAATGTGTCAATTTCTTCTTTCAAGACAGCCTTGCGTCATAGCACAAGCCCCTCACAGACAACTCATAATGTATCATCTATTATTTATATGCCTGATGGAAAATGCAGCTGGTCTGGCTTTGTGTGTTCTAAGTGTATTGTCTGCAACTAGTCCACCCTCCACTGCACCGTTTTGAATAATTGAGACCACAAAATGATCAATTTAAAACATGTATTGAAGCAATACATTACTCATTGCGTTCTATGTTAACCCAGAATACAGCTGACAAATTTGTCAATCAATTGACAATCATTTGTCCGTGACGTAAGCGGATGCAAGGAAGAACTACAGGCAATATGTTTGTTTGTGTCACCTGAACTCAGCCTGTCACTGAATGGCTTTGTTGTCCCTTCACTGTATGATGAAGATCCTTCATACTGTCACTGTAGAATAATGTCTTCATCCAGAAGCTGGGATTCATTTCTCTGTTCAGCAAGCACTTGAGTTTGATTTGCCGTCCATCACTCTTTGTGATAGGGGTATTGTTAAGGTTAAAAACTGCCTGCTTGTGTGTTGGGGAAATTGCTAAGTTCCTAATAGGTGAGACAGTGTGGAACTGACCTTGATTCAGAGACATAGCCTCCCTACTGGACAGAATCAATAGTTTTTGCACACTGCCCTTGGTCCCCATCCTCTGCTCTGACACACACATAAACACACACACACACACGGATCCATCTCCAGGCAGCGATCAATAGCCATAATCTGTTTCTGCCCATCGCCAGTCATGCGAGTGAGGCTTTTAGGTGGTGAGTGTCTGTGTGTATCTGTGTGCAGTAGCAGAAAAAAGACTTGATCCTTTCAGTGCTGAAGTCTGTCATGTCCCCCCTCACAGGATCATATGAGCATATTTACAGTCCCCCACCTCCCCTAAATGCCAAAATGAGATGTACAAAATTTTCTGTGGATTTATACTGAAACATAATTGATATGATGTCCTGTATGTACTACTGTGTATGCTGTTGCTGCACACACCCCAGACACCATCATAATCGTTACAGTCACTGCATTGACAATGGCATATTCTCACACCCCTTCTGAGCAAGTTATTGTCCCACTCTTGCTGTGTCTTTGTCCAACGACAGTGTGTTCTTTTGTGTACTGTAAGATTCCTCACCTAGCAGAGATGAAAGTGCGCCTGTATGCATGATTGGATGTCATGAATAGGATCTGCCATGTTAATGTTGTCTCACATGAATTATTTAGCATCGTTGATAGGTCTAATTTGCCAGCTGTTGTGCCATAACTGTCGGCAGTCTCATAGATAATACTCAGCACTCTATATCACTGTGGAGCACAGTGCTTGACTGGGCACAGTGAGACGCCAAGCTAGTCATTATATGCTGTTTTCATGTAGTGGTCTGAGCCGATGTGAGTATAACTAGCCAACTTCCTGTTTATGGCAACAGATCAGACCAACAAACGGATCTTATAAAAATGCCTCAAATACTGAAATATACAGCAAAAATGTAAAATTCTTAAAGGGAGGTTTAATAAACCACCATGGCATGTTGTGAATGTATATTATCTTGTGGTGTATCTGTATTACTGGATGGTTTTAGTTTGAGGCAGTTGACGGTTGTCCAGTATGGCAGTTGGGTGTTGGGTTAGGGGCCATTTCTGAGTTGAAGTGTCCCTGCTTGGAGTTGGCCAGAGTGGTTTGGGCAGAGGCTGGCATTGGCTTTGCTCAAGCGGTTGAGAGTTTACACAGAATTTGGGGGGCTACGTAGAGAGGAGGGGTCTCTCCCCCACTGAATGTTTTAACCTAATCCCATTATCAGTGTAGCGCACTGCCTCCCATCTCTTCCCACTCCTTATCCCTACCCCCTCCCACCCTTCTCTCCAGCTGACCAGCTGTTCCTGCCGGGACTCACGACAATGTCCGATGTGTTCAGATCACTGAGTACCCCCCCCAACACACACACACACACAAATGCACAGAGCACAGTCCATGCACAACCAAAGCAATTGCCTAGGCCATTGCTGGAGCATAGGAAGGCGTAGAGGGAGGAGGGTGTTTGTTAGGGGAGAAGGGGGTAGCTTTGGGGGTAAGGAGGGGGCAAGCACAGGCCTGTCAAACCAAGAGCCCTGACTCAGGAGGCAGCCCAGCTCGGATGGCATATGGCGCCTAGCTTCATACAACATGCAAAAGTATTCCCCCCCTCCTTCCACTCCCTGTCTCCCTCCCTTGCTGCTAATGCAGAATGACTCATAGCATTACTCATTTTTTTCCTCCGTCCCCCCACCCCCCACATTAGTTCCTCCTCCTCTTTGCTACCCAGCCTCTAACAAAAGGCGTCCGCTGCATGGCACCCACACCCTGAAAGCCCTGGGGGCCCAGCCCAGCCTGCACTCTGAGGACTGAGCATTGGGGCCACCCCTTTTAAACACAGGTAGAGCAGGCGTGGAACCAGACGGCCAACAGCAGGGACCCAGAGCCCCGCCTGGGGTAGCATGCACACACTGCTGGTGTCAAACTGTTGTGCCCGCATTTAAGTTTGTGTTTATATACAGAAGCGGCTTTTATTTTTGTAGTGGCTCCGGTATTACTAAACTATATTGCTTTGTGTGTTTGGATGGTCTATGCATTTGTGGCACCATGTGTCCTGTTTGGGTCAAACTGCAACCTTTTTCGGAAATAAGGTTTGCCAAAATAATAGAAGTATTCCTTTTGAAGTGTAATTTGAGCTGGATTCATTCAACTTTTCCCACATTTGTGTTATCTATGGTTATACTCTTTCAATGAACCATTTTATGGTGTCAGAGAGCTTACAGCTACTTATATAACCCCATTTTTATACAATAATTTTTTAGAATAATGTATTTTTTAACTGTGCTTTCAACTAGCACTAGTAGAAGCTGTAGAGCATAGTGTAACCCCAAATACATCAACCCCCCCCCCCCGTCTCCGTCTGTGATGCATTCATGTCCAACGTCTGTGTGTTTGTGAGTGGCAAAGTGAAAGCCAGCAAGCCTGACAGTTTTGTGTGACGTCGTCTTCCCTGTCCCACTCAAGGTATGGGTATCAGCAAACCATTACATAAACAAGACTATCACAATTGTGTACATTATTTCATGTACTGTAATGTAATGTATTGACAACTGCTTGGCCTATATCCATTTGAGGGAATATGAGTATTTTATGCATTTGAATACAACCTATTATAATATAACCTATTGCTTACTCATGTAGAATGTCCGCTTATATCAAATTGAAATCTTAATACAGATGTTGTTTTGTTTCATTGCTTACATGTAAACAAAAGTATTCATCTTCTAGAAATTTCAAGTTGAGGTGATTTTGTGGTCATTTCTTAATGTCAGTCATTAAACATATAAATGGAAAAACATGTTATCAGTTATAGAAATTACAAGCGATTGAGTGATTTTCTACTGACACAAACTTGTATTTCAAGTTGAGAAAGCAGGCAACAAAACTAAATACACAGAATTGGTTTTATGTATATCACCCTTATGATATATGTTTTATTTTAAATGTGATACATTTATTAACTAATTCATTTTTGCTGTGTTATCAAGAACAGTCTCAATAACATGTAGGCCCAACGGTGATTAATCATCACAAACTGGTTACTAATATGCAAAGGAATGGCTGGCTCTGTAGGTTTGGGATTCAACACCCAAGACCATACACTTGGAAATCTGTTCTAAACCTCACACATGCCCCCGCTAAATATCCACAAAAATGAAATTGCTATAATGACTCTCATTTCTAATAGGTCAGTGGTCTCTGTCCATCCGCCACAATGCCCTGACCCCAGTGTCACCACTGGACCAGCACCAACTGCATTTCCGTTAAGAAGACATGTTCATTGTGATTGATGTGCAGTGGTGCAGCTTCTAGCATGGGTGTAAAAACCTGTCTGTCTGCTTTAAGTGATAAGCATCCAGCTAGCCATTCCATCTGTTCCCCCTAGCCCTGTTTAATTAATGAACTTTCTTTCTCCGCCCCGTTGCCAGCCAGCACAACACTAAAGCAAAAGCTGTTAGCCCTCTCAGGTTATCCAACTGGATGCATGTTCTTGTCCCCCCCCCCCTTCCACCCTCCACCCTCACCCCCCTCCTCAATGGGTGCGTTTTCATTGACTAGTTATGTTTTGTTTTCCCCTCTTTTGTCTCAGGGTTCTTGAAGGGAGGGTTAATGAGCTTTCCTGGCAAGCTGTAGCGCTTGGAATCCAGGGATAAATGGGAATAATTTAGTTTTTTTTTTTGGTTGTTTTGATGGGATTGGCAGAGATTTGAAGCCTCGTGCTTGCATGCCTGTGTATGTGTGTGTGTGCGTGTGTGCGTGTGTGTGTGTGTGTGTGTGTGTGTGTGCGTGTGTGTGTGTGTACATGAATGATAATGTGTGTTTGTTTGGATGTGTATGAATGGCTTTGAGGTGGGGTATATTGCATTTCATCCCTGCTGGTCCATTATTCCTCTTCAGAAGCAGGGAATCTGGAACACTCTTTAACAGTTGAGTCTGTCACTATTCATCTTTCAGCCATCTCAGCGCAACTCTTGTCCTGTCCTCCTTTTACCACCAAGTACTCTCTCCCTTCCTTTATGTCCCTTCTTCCTTCCGTGTCTCTTGTTACAAGGCAGTGGACAGCCCTTTGTCCGGCTAAAGCTGCCCTCTTTTGTTTGTGCGGCCTTTTTTATCCTTGTGCTAATCGCCATGGTCGTGTGCCTGAGTTGGACCCCATATTTCACGCTCAGCTCTCCTTTGTTTGACACGCCGCCCCTGATAAGAATCCCAATTCTAGGGCCTCTCTGATATTGAAATCCAACAGCGGCGTAGAAAGAGCCTTCAATCATCCATTATCTGTGCTCCAGTGATTACCATTCAATCTCCCAGGATCCAGGCTCCTCATCACTGGCCCTAGAGCTGCGGCGTCCCCTGAAAGAACCCGCATCCCTTAACGCCTGTGTCACATGCAAGCACATTCATAGACATTTCTGTTGCCGTCTTGAGACAGCCCTGCATTGAATGCTTCTGGGAAATGTCAGTGAAATGTCAATCATCGTTCGCCGCTGGAATCTCTTGCTCTCTGATGTGGCCTTTTTGGGGACTCCGGTGAGGACACCTTGTGACTTTATGGGATTTCTTTGTCCCTAAATGGCCATAACATTTTCTTTTTCTTTTTTTTTCTTCGGCTACTTGGATTGCTCTTCTTCTTTTTACATAGACTGCATTGCTTTTAATGTCACAGACTTAATTGCCTGTTTTAAGAAGGCATTTAGTTGATTATTTATAAGTTGCACATTAATGCCTCTTTAAATGGTTCAAAGGCAGTGTCTGCTCCTCCACTGGCCTGTGGCCATTGTTCTCTTTTAGAGGATGTCCTTATGCCTCGCAGCATTTGCATTTTTGCACTAAATGGAATTTTCTGCAATGACACACAAGGCACGGTGAACAAAGCAATAACAAAAACAAAACATTTAAGTATGCACCACTGTGCATTGTCTGCCTCTTCTTACCGAAAGCATCTTTTGATGTGTTAATACTGATAGTCTGTGTTTCATTGTCAAGTGGTTCGATGTGGCTGAAATACAAGCACCGAGAAATATTGGTCAAATCTTCCTGCGGCTCTCCGGCTGTAATAATATTGAGTTTGATGTCGAACAAAGACAAAGTATTGTTGGTTGCATACACAAGTCAACACATTGTAATAGTGGGATCCCTTTATCTTAATAACAAATGCATCTTTTTCATACTGTATTACATTCAAATTAGGATTATATGATTATAATGGTAATGAAATTTAAGAAAAGCTTTGTGCTGCAGACATCCACTTATCCAACACTGTATGTTTAGATGGACAACAGCTCTCAGTACCTTTTGTTTAATGTAGTGAACACATCTTCATTAGTTATGTATAGCCTGTAATTACTATTGATGAGACTCTAGCTGATTTGGGTACAAATCTATAGCTTTTGTTATTCAAATGAGTGTTATTTACCCTCAGATCTCGAAGCCAGGGGGCTTCGGAATGGGGCTTTGTGCAGGCAGATATAGCCGGGGCCACTCCAGCTACACCCACTTGTTTTTTTTATCTGCCGACTTTGACGAAATCCAGTTTCCCTCCCCCCACATCATAACCCGTCTGCATGGACGTATACCACTTCCCGCTCCTCCATCTGTTTTTGTCCACCCATGAAAAGGTCCATTATAATCTGCAGGATGCACAGTTTATGTGCTGCGTGCGCCTTGCTGCCACTCAAGGCGGTGCACTGAACTTAGGCCACAAATCCAAAAGGCTCTAACATCTCCCTCAAGTTCATGATTATCTGGGCTCTCTGAGATCTTCAGTTGAACAAGTTTGTATAACAACATTGTCTCCATCATCCCTTTCCCCCTATAAAAGCTTCCATTCTGAATGGACCTCTATGCATGCCCACTGCATGATGGTAGGCTTGTGATTAACCCTGGAGTGACTAGCTAATGTCATTGAAGGAGGGCCACCTGGCTCTGAAACTGTACAGTCAGCTGCCACTGAAGGGCCAGAATAGGAGACGGCCAGGTGTTGGGCTCCAGCCCCCCTAATTGTTGCCATGTAATGGCCTGCTTGACTGCACAATATAGCCCAGGGGCGAGGATTAGGAAAAAGCTGTTGCCAACACAGAAGTCCATTTTCTTTTTTTGCCCAAGGTTTTTTTGTTTGTGTGTCTCTCTGTGTGCATACATATATACATCTCCCTTCGCCATCGTGCTCATCTATTACAAATGCAGCAGGTAGAAGGCTGGGCCCCAACCCCAATCTTGGCTGCCACCCAAACCCTCACCCGCAAAAGCAATTAATTTCAGACATACACTTCTACAACCCTGCTACCAGACTGGGAAGGATGCTAGACATATATTTAGAGATTTGAGAGTGCTCACTGTGTGGAAAAGAAACTTCGTAAAATCGAATTTCCTTCCAACAAAAATATTTTCATTCTATCCATATCCTCAAAAGCAACATCCTTCATTAACAACATAATTTTGACAAAATATCAACAACTTTGCCTGACTGGTGTCTTCATTTGAAATTTGACGGTCATATATTATTGTTATCATTAGAATTGATTGATTATGTCCAAAACACAAACATGAGGGCAAATTAAATCACTCTTGGCCCCAGTAAATAACCCTCTCTGTTCTGTGCTATTCACCACAGCTGTGATCATATGTAACCCGGCTCTAATCATTATCATCCCTGCTAAATGCCTGGCATTTTGCATAAGACCAAGCAGCCTAATTGGCCCGATGAACCTTTCACAGAGGGGGCAATGGAGGAACAAGAGACTTCATATGCAGCATGTCTTGGGGGAGGCAGACAGGGGTGCTTGGTGTTAAGGCATCACAGTTATTCTGCTGCACATGCCACAAGCATCATTAAAATTGCAAAAGCCTCTGTTCATTTTGCTTTAATATTTCATTAGTGCTTGTCTGAACAGTGTTATTGTAGGGTTAAAATCAGAGCCTGGTATGACTCAAAGTTGGCACACTCTTCATTAACTCTCAAAGTGGTTTTATAGATGTGTCAAATACATTATAAAGCATCAGGGTACTTTGATTGCTTCCATGCTTTGAGGCGGGTATAGGTGTGCAGAGTTTTAGTCTGAAGATAGATGATGATTATCACGCTAGAAATGTCATCTTAAAGTTGAAGAAAGAAGCGGTGAAATGCCTCATATGTAATCGGATGGATTTCAATCGTCTTGGTCCAGTGTGCCCTTCCCTGTTGCATCTTTGACTTTTTATTAGAAGTTCAAATTGAGATCAGATAGATGCTGTTGTCCCCCGTCTGGATTCTGAACAATTCAAATATCAGAAACTGGAGGGAAATACATGTGATGAATATTCACCTCAGATAACTCATAAGATGCACACCTTTGTCCTGACCTAATAATGTTTCCAGATGGCTGAGGCATTCATGTCACTCTGGCCATCGTCACTGACAAAGGAGACCTTCAGAGAGAACTCTCACCCAGCCAGTCGCAGAACTGTATCTGTTAATCTTCATCCCTATGAGCTTTTGCTCATCTTATTATGACTTTCTGTTAATGCATGGTGGGGGTCTGTGTGACTGTCTGGCTGTAATGGGCCTGTGTTTGATTAATCTTGTCGATCCATTGTGTTTCACATCTAAGGCTGCTGCGTTAGGACTCATCAATGGAGACCAGAGTCCTTTGAAAAGGAGATTGGTTACAGACTGAGTTCATCTGAATACACAAGCCTTAGGCTTGTCGGCTTTGATGGCAGTCATGTTGTGTAGAACAAACCACGCTACAACAAATTATGATGTCACCATGCATCCTGAGCTGTCCTGTTCCTCTGTGGTGTGAGGATAACATGTTGCTTTATCATTTATATTCTGTGAACCCCTAACAATCTGTCCTAACATAGTTTAGGGGTCAACATTGACTTTGGTGTAGGTGCTGGTCTTATGATTTGTTGCAGAGCCGAAATCGATTTTTAGTGTCCCCCAGAGGAATGGTGGGCTGTCAGAGACTTGAGAAAAGGGGTGACTACTTCCTCCAGTCAGCTCATAAATAACCTGGTCATGCCAGCTAGCAGACATCAGATTTTGTCTGCAGCTGTGGCAAACCTGTGTGAAATCACTGATGGGCAGTGATGATGTCACGGGTTAGGAGTGATGTCATAGCTATAACTTCCCATCCTGCTGTCTGAATGCCAGATGGACGGTAGAGAGGTGTTGGGGTTGGAGCTGAGAAAGCTCCCGCTGTGGGCAAACTCACCCCTCAGGAGGTGTCATTAACCTGGGCTTACTGTTTGACCCCACTCCTTTGGGACTCCCGAGTAACAGTTTCCCGGACCCACTCCTAATTAGGGTCCTTGTTAAAACTCTTCTGAAACCAGGTATTCCTCTTGAGCATCTGATCTTGTGTATGTCTATGCACATCCGGAAAATGGACACACAAACACCTGAACTCATCATAATCATCTGTGACACATTCAGACATTTTCTGTCCTGCTGCTGTGTCTACAGCAAAAAGCTGTTTAATGAGACACCAAGGTTTGAGTAGCTCCCATATAAAATGGGATTGGGTCACACATGCACACTATAAAATCACCCCACTGACTAGTTTCTGTCATACACACTCTCACTTTATCCATCTCAATCTGTTGTTCCTTCCCACTCTACCATTATTCCAGCAGCCAGCTTTATTGCCACATTCAGTCTCTCTGTCCCTATCTTTTTTTCTCTCTGTGCCTCTCCATCTAATGTCTGTCTCCCTCCCCTTTTCCCCATAATCACCTCACACCTCTGAGGGCCTCTGCTGAGACGAGCTTCACACCTCAGCCATCGCTGTGACAACAGGTACCGCTGGCACTCAGGGCCTGGCCTCTCTCCAATCAACACCTGTTCGGCTTTCTCCATCTTTCTCCCCTTCCTCTTTTCCATCTTCCCCCCTCACTCTTCCATCTCCACCTTCTTTCACCATAGTTAAATCCCTTTGTTTAATGTCTCGGCCAATCCATTTCTCCGTGTATCCCCTCTTTACATTTCCCAGCCATTTTTCTGCCACTTATCTCCTTTTCCATAATGCGTAACAGTTCATCCATATGTAGTCAAATCCATTTCTCCATACCGATGCCTCCTGGAGATGGCACTGTGATCCCCTTGTTATTTTCAACATGTTCATGTGTGCATTCATTACCTCGTATGGTAGCCAGCGTAATGACTGGCAACAACCGCCTGTATGCAAGTCATTTAAAGGTGTGTCTAGCCTGTCTTTGCCACCAATCTTTTTCTCAAATCTGACATTTTCCCCACTTCTTTTTATTTTTCTATGAGTGTGCATGTCGTATGAGGATGTGAGGCTCTATGCTTTGCAACCAAAAAAAAATAATGACCACATCTGCTTTTTTTTTTTACCCTGCTAAACTGGCACCCCGGCACTACCAAGCACACCGCCACCCCCACCTTTCCTCTCAACAGGCAATTATGTGACTGCTGGGAGTCAATGGCGATGTGAGCTACTCCTGAGCTCCTCTCTTCACCAAGGTCAAGCTGATTGGCCCAGGTTAATGGGCAGTTGCGGGGCTAAGAGAGGAGGGGGTCAAGCACCTCGAGGCACCCTCCACCTCATCTCTAAACTGTCCCTCTTCACTACAAGAGCCCCTTTTACTACCAGCGCTTCTACAAACAGGATTAACCTTGGCTGCGATGGTGGAGGCCCAAGAAACATAGTGGCAAACATTGTTTTACAAGTCTTGGTGTTCTTCAAGTTAAACTCCCAGAATCATAAAGTGTGATGCTCAGTCACATGTTCTCTTTCTGAGTATGTAAACATAGCGTATATCCAGATTTATTACAGTGTCTTCCTTGGGTAAAGGTGTGTTTCATTTTTTTACTTGATAAAAGTATGTGTCAGACTTAGTCGGAATTCTCATTCTTAGAAAAGGGCTTCTAAACTGTACTGCAGTCTTGATTTGCATGTTAAATGCTGAATATTGTTATCGAAGACATTAACAATGGCGGATTGCCATGTGACAGTGTGACTGTTGAGCCCTTTAAGGGGGCACTCACACTTGTTTGACTAGTGTGAGTGCTGTTCTTAAGCAAAAAATGGTTCATGCATGAGCACACCGTGGACATGACGTGGCTTTAATCAATAGGCCTCTCATTATCAGAGTTCAGCTCAGGTTGCCCCCCATTATCAAGCCGATTTATGACTGAAAATACTGTTGATGACTGTACTGTTGAAAACCCAGCAGGATTCTGGGTCAGGCTTGGGCTTCAGACTCGTGGTGTCAGTGGTACCGGAGCAGAACCGGATCAAGACGTAGTGCTCCATCCTTTTATAATAAAAATGCCGCTTGTGCCTCTTCTGCTCACATGCTCTGATGCAGAGGTCGAGTGTTTAGTAGAAATATGTGCAGACTTGTTAGTAAAGTTGCAGTCATGTTCTCTGTGTTACTCTCTATTGTGATGACTTTGAGAAGGCGCTTATTGGAAACTACGTAAAGCCATGCATGTATTGTATTAAGACGCGATGACGTATGAAGCTGAGGCAATCGGGCCGAGGCCCGGTTGGGCTTTGAGCAGTATCGGTGCAAACCGGCGTGGGGACATGGGAGGGCGGACAATCATGCCGAGGCAGAGAACGGATCAAATGGCCCTAGTCTGAGTGTGCCCTAAATCTATATGTTAGTTGCTTATTCTTTGATGACTTCGGCCTCGTATCTGTTACCGTTATCCTTCTCAGTCTCGATTACTTTGTCACCGAGAATACTATCAATTATTTTGTATGTTTACAATCGTTCTCTATTGTCTTCTGTCACTCCATTTGTCTTCCCTGTTAAATCATTTTTTAGTGGAGTTTTTTTTTTTGTGTGTGTGTGTGTGTGGGGGGGGGGGGGGGTTCTACACTCAAAGCCAAAAACAGGGTTCCAGTTTCCAGGGTTTGGACACTTGGCCTGAACCCACTCTAGTCTTGACCAGTCGCCCAGTCCTCCTGCTGCCATCCCTAAGGCATGATGCTGCAACCAATGCAACTCGCTGTGTTGATGGTATTCCTTATCTTGTCTTCACCATATTGCACTGATGTTTACGCGGCATATAGACCAAATCTTTTTTTATACCATCATGCTCTCAGAATAGCTGAAATTCCATTTGGCAAACTCCCAGATGGGCACACATTGATCATTGGGTTCCGTCGTGTCCTCACCAAGACCTCTATGACATTTCCTGAGATTGGCCACATTGTGCGCTTGAGGATGAATCTGGATGGTTCAGAACATATTGCTTTTCAAAGACTGTCTATACTTGGCTCCTGGGCTACCTTCAGTTCTTATTCAGCTATTTCACTTATAATACTTCCTTCTCCAGAATCTGTGTTTGCCTGAAGCTCTTTGAATTTCATGTCCTGGGGTTCTCTCAGTGCACTGTGGGAACAGGTGTATGTCAGTAATTCTAACTGAATGTAGGTGGACTTGATGTTTAAACCTATCATGATGTAGTCCTATAGCAAACATACAGAAGCGATAAACAGTCCTGCTGGTGGATCATACATTTTTTATTGATATAGTTGGTAGCAGTTTCGCATTAAGAAGTGTTGCAATGCTCCAGTAAAATGTGGATAAGAAGACTGCTAGCACTTGTAAACGTAGATGTTGAATTAACGCTGCAGGTTTTAAACTGATTTTAACACCTAATGTTTTAAAATACATCCACTTACAAAACATACAAACATACAAAACACTGAATATGCATGTTGGGTTTAGAGTAAGGCAGACCTTCTGAAGCCATGAACAGCACTGAGGAACACAAAGAGAGGCTGGATGGTCAGGATGCTGCTCTCCAGAGAAACACCAGATCAGAGGTCAACATAGGCTCTTTGGGGAACAGTGTGTGCGCTGTGGCTCCTTGCGCACAAACACCCATGTGCGAGCATGTGTACGTATGTGGGCGGGGTTACACATGGCACAAAATTGATCCCGGTGGACAGGCGTTTTCAGTACAGGTCCCTGTGGACGCAAAGAGAAAAGGCGAGAGATGATGGTGAGGGTTGGTGGCGGTTGGCGATGGGGTCCAGCAGGGACAGAGCAGCCTGCTAATGAAGAGCCATCTGAGGCCTCCATTCACCTTGAACATGGGCCACTGCAGCTGCCCTGACCTTGGCTTTGATCCACAAAGATACTTGACCCCCACCATTCCCCCAGAGCACCCCCCCACCCCCGCCATCTGGACAGCACGCATGCATATGTATACATACGTATGTGCACACACCCACAGATACATATGCATGTACACGCAGGTTGACTCGCATAGACATGCACGTATATGATTTCACAGTTTTCATGTTGTTGGGTTCTGTCTCTGGTGGTGATTGCTCAGCCACAAAACACCATTCATTTTTTGCATGTAAGCTGCATTTGGTTTGTGAATAGTTGACCTGTGTGTTTGTGTGATAGTGTGTGTTTTCGATACAAACCTACACTTAAAACACATCACATGCAAACAATATGTCACTGGCTTTGTCACCAAGAAAGGGAGGGCAAACAAATTTCTCTTTATACCTAATATTCCCTCCCTCATATGTCTTAACCACAACCTCCATGTCTGTAGACTTCAGTCCACTAACTAAAATTGTTTCACATTAACTCAGAACTGGGAGATTTTTTTGCCACACTCCATAGGCCTTGGTTTCCCTCTCTTCTTCTTAATAGGAATGCAGCAGCTTGGAACATAGGGGTTGCTTGGAATTTCCCAAAGTGATGCCACATACCGGTTTGTATCGCTTGTCCTCCCACTTCTGCTGTAAATGACAGTTATGTCACATGTGACTTGAGTTACGGTCCATCTGTGGAAATGTAGACCTGTCTGCATTTTCCTTTTCATACATTTCACCTTGAGAATTTTTTATAGCACAAAATATTGTGCTTTTTGATACAGTAATAATGTCCATCAGAATTAATTTCATAAAACGCACATTATTTCTTTAACATTTCCCCAAAAGTAGGTCAGAGTCGGTGGGTTTGGTGTCCATGACATGGACATAGTCCCTGCGGTTCTGGATGTGTCCATTGATTAACTTACTGCATGGAGGTAGCCGCATCTGTGCATATGCAGGGGAACAAGCTGTTCCCATGGCTTAGTAATTAGAGACAAGCAGAAAGCGGAGGGAGTGTGAGAGAGAGAGATGGGAAGATTACCCCTCACTGTGCATCAGGTCTGATTTCTGTGCAGCAATTTTTTTTACCCACAGATAGCATCGTACATTTACTTAAGTGAGCGGATTACGGCTCTCGCTTTCACTCATCTCCAAAATACCTTTTATTAGTCTCCCTCCCTCACCGCCTGTCTTTCTCCGTGGCAGCCTGTCATATATTTTCTCTTGTCTCTTGATAATTCTACACTATCTCCCTTCATTTTATTCTTTGAAGTTTTTCTTTCTCACCCACTATAATCCATTTGTCTAACTTATAGTAGTGGAGGAGAGGCGTGTGTCAGAGTCAGAGAGAGCGTCTGCTCCAGCTGGAGTCAATATTTGCTTTAGGGATCTCAATAACAGGACTCCAGTCATCTGCATCTCTGATAATGGACAGCCATATGGCTCTGTTGACCCATGCCGTGCCGAGTTTCTCTCTCTCTCCTTGTCCACATTGGCCTGTCATTTCTCGGCTTCCTTCTTACCACTAATTTCTTTTCATTAAGTCTTTCCTTCTACTATATTTTGTCTTCCACTCATAACCTATCTGGACACATTTTGTTCTTTTACAAACATCCATTCACTGTCTGTCATCCATAAAAGCCTGGATATGACCCACTGCACAAAGCTGTGACCCAAGTTACCATGGCAGCAGAGACTGGGATGCCCATTCTTTTTCCAACACTGTTTCCAGCAATTGACAGAAACCAGTGACGTTGCATGTCTGGCTATGACTGGAAGACAGATAGGGAAGCAAGTGGGAAGTGCTTTTACATGCTTGAAGCCATGCTGCTCTGTTTCTCTTAAATGCACTTTTCTTTCAAATCCTCTTTTACTACTATGAGCTTTCAAGAAGGGATGTCTTGATATTCTGTCCTGACATCCACATCTTGTGTTTATCCAAGAATGTAATTTGCAACAATATGCCCCCCACAGCAAGTTTCTGTTATTTTTAACCTCCCTTCACTAGTATTTGAGTCCAACTTTTACCATCCATTGTTAAATAATGCTATTCAGGTTTTTGCTGTTTGAAAGACATGAACTGTAAATAAGCTAGATTAGACTTTCAAGACTGTCATCATTTGGTTCATAGGGTTTGTCCAACCGAACATTATGAGCAGTTATACATGAACACAAACCCATTCTGTTCCGTCTTCCTCTGTTATCCTATCCTTTGTCTTAGTCTCCGTCCAGTCTGTCCTTGTGAGCAGATTGGCCATCCTACTCTCTGGTGCCTCCCGGCTCAGGTGCCTGTCACCCAAGCTTTGCCACGGTTCCTTCAAAGCCATTGGTCATGGCTGCTTTGGCCCCTGCTGTGGCGGCATGTGCCCACAGCAGGCCCCCTGCCCAGTCACTGTCTCGTCCTATCTATCTAACCCAGACCAGAGCCTCTCGGCCCAGTCCAGCCTATCTACCTCAGCCTGGTTCAGCCTTGGCTACAGCAGCAGCCCAGTGCCACTCCACCCTGGCAGTCGAAATTAGATAGGGGGGGGGGGGGGTTTGTGCGAGAGAGTGAGTGAGAATGCTTGTTTGTCAAGCAATTTGTTAGGTGTCGTCTATCAAAGAAACATGGTCACAACAGACAGCCACGGGAATAACTAGACTCATTGTCAAACATGCAAACACACTTTTAAATGTCAAAAGTGCCATCAAACAGACCTTTTCACTCCAATAGTTGCCTGCACCATATTTTATCCAGCACTTGCTTCCATTCCACAACAGACGTAGCATGATATATGTATGATAATGTTATGATAATGGCCATCAGAATGTGTTCCACCCTCACCCAGCATCCATTTTTCAGGCTTATTTATTTATTAATTTGAGCCTTTTCATTTCAAATCCGGCTATCCATCCTGCATGGTGGCTGCAATCACTGCTTGTCACTCTGAAATTCAAATGGCTCCAATTTTCCCCCTGATGGCATAGAGAAGTGGTAGGCAGCACATCAGGGAGGGTGGTCCTAGACATGCTGCCCAGCATGGTTCTATTGGGGGGGTTGCAGCTGCAGTATCACGCCAGTAGTGATGTATTCTTTCTTTCTTTTTGTAGCTTTGTTTATTTTGGATACTCTCATTGGGCTTGTGTAGCTTGATGATTGTTCCATCTTCTGGCTGGCTTGCTAATGGTGGAGCTACACTGCCTCTCGCTCTCACAGCACATCTCTCAAGTAGTGTGGCACTTACAACAAATGTATTTTTAGCTTTGGCTATGAACTGACAAGTTGTGCTATGTACTGATGGTTGTTTTGAAGAAATCCTGAAATGTGATTATTTTGTGAGTTTTAGGTGTTTCTCTTCTTCAACATGCCATCATGATTTGTGCCTTGACAAGAGCTGACTAGCTATGAGGAGCGGGCGCTCTACCTGGAGGCCATTGTTCAGAACCACAGAGAGGTCATGACCTTCGAAGACTTTGCCTCACAGGTCTTCTCCCCCTCTCCTGGCTATCCAATGAGTGGGACAGGTGAGAAATGAACCACAGTGCACTTATGTTCCCCTTTATGTTCTTTCCACTCTCTCATTCGGTCTGTACATCCCAATATTGCCTCATCATTTTCCTCTTGTGCCTTCTTTCACCCTCTTTGCGTCTTTTCCTGTATTTTTTTAATTAGGGCGCACTCACACTAAGGCTAGTTGCCCCGTACCGTGCCGAAGCTTGATTGTCCCGTCTCCCCAGTCCCCTGCCAGCCTGCACTCACATTCCTCCAGGCCCAACTGGGGGCACGGTTACCTCTTGTACATACAGCCTCACGTCGTAATGTGACACACGCGTGGCTTTCCCAAAAGTGCCATCTTCAGAGTCATCACTATGGAGAACAACACTGACAACACTACTGCAACTATATGCCAGTATGTCATGTCCCTGTTGCGTACCTGTGCTTGAGCAACTGTACCGTGCTGAAGCCCACCTCTTCCAACCCTGCCAGGACCAAGGACGGGAAGGAGCACTCATACTAGTCCAACAGAGTGGACCTTGGGGCACAAACGTGCTTGGGCACGGTACAGATTGGGCCCCCCACAGGGGGTCCCCAGCTGGTTTGCAATCACACTGCTCCAGCCCAAACGGGCCTCCGCCCGATTGCCTCTTGTACGTACATCATCACGTCATAATACGACACATGCATGGCTTGATGTTGTTTTCAAGAAGCCCCGTCTCAAAGTCATCACAAGAGAGAACAACACAGACAACATGACTGAAACTTTACTGACAAGTCACTACTGCATATATTTCTAGTAAACACTCAACACACAGCGGCATTTTTTATTATAAAAGTACCAGAAGTCAGAGGGTGCAGTCGAATAGTCTATTTTGCTTCGGAAGGTTCCTAACTGAAGAAGTAGTAAACAAGTGGCCGCCATGATAAGAGCCGTTCGGATTCTCTAAATGCAAAGGAAAGGAGCTCCATGCTTCCTGTCAGAGCTCCTTTAGCATAGGATGCAACGTACCTTCCTATACGAAAGGAAAGGAGATTACGCCGACCCACAATTCTTTGAGAGCAACATTTAAAGTGTCGCACACCTCGGTCGTTCATGAAAACAAACGATATGCAATTGCATAGTTAACAATTACTTTCATGCAGACATATAGTAATTGGAATTACGCTGATAAATGTGTGTGGACAGTGATAATAATTTAATGGTATTTTTATTTATTTCAATCAAATAATTTGACAAAAACAAAACTAAAACCACAAATGAAATGTAAATACAGCAAACGGTAAAACAGGAAGGAGGAGCTGCTGGAACTGAAGCCGGTCAGTGAACGAGCTGCTTATAAAACCAATATGTGGAGAAGTGGACGATGCGTTTTTTGTAGTCCATTACTGTAGTTTCTCCAGCGCAGACGCACATCAATCGCTGGTGCAGATTATCAGCTGTCAATCATCAGCGGCCGCGTTATAATGACGTAGCTTAGTGAAAGTCCGGTCGGATTCTCTGAGCACCGCGGCCGACTTTTCCTAAATCCTTTTGAGTTCTCCTATCGCCTTTCCTTAACCCTGTGATGTTTTCTCCAAAGGTCAAGGAATAGGAGTTAGGACGTTATTTTTTGACTATTCGACTGCACCCTGTCATCAACAGTATTTTCAGTTATATCGGCTCGATAGTGGAGGGGGGGGGGGGGGATCCGAGTTGAACACTGAGCGATAATGAGAGGGACAGCCTATCGATTAAAGCCTACGTCATGTCCACATTGCCTACCCGTGCATGTGCGCGTTAATGAACCGTACCGTACTCAAATCCACCTCTTCCGAGCGTGCCAGGGCCAAGGAAGCGTACCGTTTCTTAAGTACGGAATGGAGCGCTCGCACTGGCCAAACAATCCAGACATTAGGCTCAATCGTGTCTGGGCACGGTACGGTTGGTGTAGTGTGAGTGCGCCCTCAGTCTGTCCAATCCTCCACAACACACCCGTTTGCCCCAGTCGCCTCCTCTACTCCCCATTCTCTCCACTCTTCTTCCACGCCTACGCTCACTGATGAATATCAAACGATGGGTCTAGCTCTTCACGCCATCCGACTGACTTCAAACACTCCGCTTTCTCCACTTCCTCAAGCCCCACTTACACTACTTTGTTCGTCTCCTCCTGTTTCAAACTGCATCTTTCCATGCAATTACTTTCCTATGAATATAAGCAGCCTAGTTAAATGGTGGTCACAGAGTGCATGTCTGTGTGTATGCGTCTTGATGAGCTCATTCACCAACACAGGGGATCCAACCAACAAACAGCAGCTTGCGGATGTCAGCACAGCACTCTTATCAGTCCATGATGAATAGAATGGAAAACGTGTCTTATCTTGTTCTTCCTACTTGTACCAGCTCTCATCGATCTGCCACAGCACTGAAATCAATACGGGATTGCACTTTTCCACTCTAGTGGATCCCGACACACGTTCTGTTTTGACAAGGAAAGCGCTCCACAATGCCACACCATAGATGTCTTGTAATTTTCAAATCTGTCAGTGCTTATATATTCTTAAGGATGGCTTAATACGTGTGTAATATTTTGATTTTGTATGCTGGCATGTGAGAATTATATGTCTGTTCTAGAGGGTAGGACTGCAGATGGCAGGTGTGATATTTAGGCTGTTGAAGGGAGGCGACACATTACCATACTGTTTGCCCATCTCTCCTGCAGAGGTGTAAAATCTCTCCAGACTGACCTCTTGTCACCTCTTCTCATCCCGACCACCAAACCAGCTTAAAGGGAAGGACTGAGAGGAAAAATAGATACAAATATAAGCCCCTTTTAGACTGCCTTTTCGTTAAGGGAGTATTCCACCATTATTCCCAGTAGTCAGTCTAAACACAGCGGAAAGGCGTAACAGAATATTACGGCTCTGAGACGACAACGGAGGTAGTCTCAGAGGCGACACCACTGGATACAGCTTGCTATCTAAACGCTCCAAGTACCCGAGGCGGAAAAGACGCGACGTAGTGAATACGTGTTAGCAAGGCGACATGCCGCTGGCAGATTTAACGAGCTCAAAGCGTAGATCCGGAGCAGATGAAACGCGGTAGTTGCTCGTACGAGGCCGCCGATACGCATCGACATGTTTATGATGCACAGCAACTTCACTTGCGATTGAATAGTCGTGTAAATATGCGAGACAAGCAAAAGTTCACCCTTCGTAGTTGTTTTAAATGCATCGAGGTAATCCGATGTCCGACGCTCATTGAATGAATGAATGAATTGAAAGTTCGTGGCAAATTTTGACTCGCCTTTCCACCAATACGGCGGAATCATCTCTCTAAAAGGGGCTATACAAGAGTAGCTGGTAAAATCAAAAGAGAGAGGAACAATCTTGCATATTTTGTCGACTATTTCAACCATGGTTTCCTTCCTAGGGGCGAGCCAGGTTTGAGAATAATGTTTCACAGCATGGGATATATACTGTGCATAATGTGAGAGGCCATAACATAATGAAGTCTGTAAGGCTGTTGTCACCTTCGCTGCTGCGGAAACCCATTCTGAACAGCAATTTGTATTTCTCCGGAATCAGTGCCTGTAAATGGATTATTAGATTAATGTGCGTGTGTGTGTGTCTGTGCGCGTGAACGTCTGTGTCTGTCTGTCTGTCTCTACACTATTTTATCCAGGACTCACTTGCTCCATACTATAACATACTGTAAGACAGTCACTCTCATGGACATTAACCATTATAACAGTTACTTTTACTGCTGTTGACTTTTACCTCGAATATTTCTATTTAATGTTATGGTGCAGCCATGGAAACATAGAATCTTGGGTTTGACTATTTCAATATAAGCACCATATATCTTCACTAAAGTGTCAGAAATGTTTCTCTATAATTTTACTTAACATATTTTAAAAGAAAATCAAGAAGTTAAGAAAACATTTACATACCATGTGCAACTACAATTTTTTATTATCTCTAGCCCCTTTTAGCTTCCTTTGCCTTTCTGTTGCGGGAGTATTCCGCTGTTATTCCGCCCCTTCATCAATCTAAACGTTTGCCGAGGTAGAAAGGCGTAACAGATCCTACGCCTCTGAGACGGCAACTGAGGTAGTAGCAGAGCCGTATCAGAGGCAAACCGAGTCGAAACGAAACGACCTCAAAGCGTAGATCCGAAGAAGATAAAACGTCGGTAGTTGCTCGTATGAGGCCGCCGATACGCATCGACATGTTTATGATGCACAGCAACTTCACTTGCGGTTGAAGAGTTGTGTTAATATGTGAGATGAGCGCAAAAGTTCAGCTTTCGTATTTGTTTTGATGCATCGATCTAATCAGATTTCCGACACTCATTGAATACGTCCCACCGCCGACGAGTTCATAGACCAGACCGTGGCCCCCCTGTGGGATGTCCCAGTCGTTCCGTAAATCTGGGGTGCAATCTAAACGCAGACACCGTTGCGGTGTTACACCGCAAACAAAGTTCTATCTAAACGCTCCGGTTCGCGGCATATTTTTACTCGCCTTTCTGCCATTACGGCGGAATCGTCCGTCTAAAAGGGGCTATTGATTATTCTGACCAAAAACAAAATGCATTCAGTTAACAATCACAGAATACAGGCCAACCATTGAAATTTCCATTTGATAAGCTAGAACTAGTAAGTGTATTTGATTGTCAAAATTGTTGCACATCAATTTTCTCTCAATCATGTAGTTGTCAAATATACTTTTAATAATTACTCTCAGCCTCCGCAATTGTCTGTGTCTTCATGTGTTTTTATCAACTGTCTCCAGAGACTGAAGGCTGCTGTAGCTTTTCAAAACCATAGGCATGATGTATTTAATGCTTAAGGCCACATAAATAATGCATATTGGTATCCTGTATCCTCTGTCTCTGTCCCATCAAGCATATAGTTTCAATGTAGCAGTGATGGCTGGCTGACACTGACCCTCATTCTCACCCTTCTGAAATATGCTGTACTGCCCTCCCATGTGAGTGTGTGTCTGTGTGTGCTGCGTGTGTGTGTGTGTGTACACGCAAGTCTGTCCATCCACCTGTCCGTCCGTCCATCCTGCTCTGGCTCCCATTGCTGCCACTAACATGTCATCCATGCTCCATGACAGCGTGCAGGCGTTGGCCGGGGATGGTTTGGGACATGGAGTACCCCTGGGCCAAACTGGACTGTAAGACTCTGCCTGCTTCCTCCACACTAGGCATGACGCCCAGCCACAGCCCACCAGCATCCATCCATTCATTCATTTAGGTCACTGTGAACCCCCACATCATCAAATAACTGGGGGTGGCGCTTGATTTAACCCTTTTGTCAAAAGCAATAGGGCTTGAATTCAAGTGCAGATTCTGCATGCTAAATGCTCCTGCAGTGTTTCACAGCTTCCCTGTAAGGCATTTAACCTCAGTCCCCCTCCTGTCATCTCTTTACATCTTTGGCTTCAGTCAGCATCCTCCACAGCCTCATCTTCCGTGATCCCGAATGCAACCGCTCTCACGCTGTAGCTTCAGACCACCGTCATGGCTTCCTGCATGAGCAAGTCCATCTGCCATACAGACTTTATCCTCAGTGCTCTGCCCTTGTTGTGTTACACCTGCACTGCTTTGCTCAGTCCTGTTATTATGTTGTGTCTTTTCATCCTCTAAACTTTTTTCTGAATGAATAACTGCACGGGAGAAAGCAATGTTTCTCTCTCGTGGATAAACCACTTAAAAGCTCCCGTGGTCCTCTTAGACCCAGCATCTTGCTAAATCACTCTAACCATGTTGAATAGTAACACTGGTGGTAAATGTTTCTGATGTTGCCGTGTGAATTGCCTACCACTCATGCTTTGAATTTCAAAATTGTCTTGATTTTCAAATATGTGAATTGGAACTCATCACCCATCAGTTAACATTGTCTGACTTTTTTAACCTTCCAGTGACGACTAACCTCGGCACAACACAAGCTGAATATCCCACCATCCCAACCTTCAGATCGCTGACTTGTCAGCAGCATTGTGTTGTGTTCTGCTGCAGTGTGTGTGTGTCTGTGTGTCTGTGTGTCTGTGTCCACTGCGCTCTCACATGATGTACTCTGTTTTTTCCCTTGTAGATTAAAAATATCTTAAAGGTCCAAATACTGTAAATGGTGAAGGTAAGCCCCGAGTCGAACCGGAAGCTTGTTTCCGTTCAGCGGCCTACCTGCCCTTCACTCGATCACTCATCCTGGCTGTTTTTCCTTCACCCCTCCTTTTTTTCCATTCAGCACTAACCACGCTTTATTTACTGAGTGCTCTGACAAAGAGAAGGGGACAGAGGAACCAGGCTGTTTATTTGGGGGTGTCCTACTGTTTAGGCCAGGCTGGTAATTGAAAATGATGCACGGTGGGGACAATTAGCACCTGACTAAGTAGCAGCATGAACAATATGACTACACTTCTGGCCCTGGCTTCTGCATGTGGCGTGCCTTTATCTCTTCCCCAGCAAACACTTTTCTCTTTTCTCCCCCCCCCCCCTCCATTTTCTCCTGTTGGAGTGTGCCTGTTTGCCTGGGGCAGACTCTGAGACTAACACCTGCCGCACTGGAAGATGTCTTTGTCATCTAAAGCCTTGTTTGAACTGCTGCGGAGGGGACCAATGGGATGGCAGGGCCATTTAAAGACCTGCTTTCTCTCTCTCTCTCTCTCTCTCTCTCTCTCTCTCTCTCTCTCTCTCTCTCTCTCTCTCTCTCTCTCTCTCTCCCCCCCGTCATCTTTCCATTTGAAATCAACCTCACCGTAAGGCAGATTCGGCTAAGTAAAGAGCTGGGTTTTAATGATGAATAATGAAGTACATTAGCTTCTAGCTATTTTTTCACTCCTTAACTTACTATGAAAATACATTCTTACATAAGCATACAGTGAAGAACATCATTTGGAGATGTTACCACAGTCATTAAGTGTCTCTGTGGGAGTGATGACCGTTTAGTGCAGCATGTTTTAATGGCCACTAAACGAAAAGGGAAGTCTGTTGAGTGGGTGGTCAACTGTACCACACTATTGTCTGTGTGTATTAGCTGGTGTACAGGTTGCCTTCCTCCTGTCTATGATATGGCTTTACAGCACATCAGTTGGAGTTTAGTTTATGAAACAAAACATTTACCATAGGAATGACTAGAAGAATACGGGAATGCAGGATTTATTCTGTCCATCAGGCCAGCACACATTTTTAGCCCAGCCCATCCCCTTTTTTTTATATTCATATGCAGATTTGAGAATTGATGTTCAAACCCCCTTACCTCCCCTCCAGCCCTTTACAATACACAAACCCATCTTTCATCCATAGCCCAGCCCTCCGCTCCCAGTGAGCCGCAGGCCTGGATGCTGCCAGTCCACTGTGCTGCTGAGTGTCTGTTACTCCAGCCATCTGCCATTCCTTTTAGCCACTGCAACTTGAGATGCCTCAGAAAAATGGCAGGAAATAAAAGGATAGGAAAGAAAATAGGCAACCAGATGCCATCTCGACAAAGCAGAGAAGTTGTTTAAACTAGGGGCATGGGGCCGAGGTGAGTGGGGGGTTCGGTCAGGGGCACACTGAGGAAGTCGGGGCAACATTCACAATTCACGATTGTCCCCACCAGTGTTCTATGCCCACCTCCCAGGTTTATTAATGTTTGCCATCCCCTAATCATGGATGTGAAGTTTTTGAAAATGGACAATACTTGACAAAGGAAAGGCTCCACATGTTCACAACAAGAGCATAATATGCAATTTTATTTTCATTCAAAGCATTCTGCTGTCACACTGTGAACTGAATATGTTTTTCCCCCATCGCTACAAAGGTCACCTTTCATTTTTTAATATTATATAAGCATCTGGAAAAACTATACTGGGAAAAGAAAGGCAGCTTCTCTTTTAACAAGCTTTGCTTTCACACAGCATGTGAAAAAGGCATGTCGTTTCTGAAATGTATTACATTTAAATTCTAATGACTTACGGGGAAGAACAAACTCAAATCTTAAAGTTTTTTTTTTTTACAGTCGGCATTGTAAGTTTTGTGAATGTTGGTGAAAATACTATGATCTGTGTAATCGTGGTTGTGGGAGCAGCCACATGCATGATAAAGCATGCTGGGATAAACAGCAATCACAAAGCCCAATAAATCCCACTGCCATGTCTAACCAGCTCTATCTCTCTCCATTGCTGTCTTTCTATCTACAAACTCTCGCTCCATCTCTCTCCCAGGCTCCTTCACCAGTAGCACGAGCACCGAAGCCGGAAACACCGCCGGCGCGACGGACTCCGTCGACCAGGTTTCTCCCACGATGCCCCGCGCCACAAAGAACCGAGTCTCCGGAAAACTCCGCCGATCAGCCAGTGCTATAAGCAAGTCCTCCAACTGAGCTCCTGTTCCCATCCCCTCGCCCTCCCCTTCCCTCCCCCTGCGAGTTCTCGAAGAACCGCACACACCCAGCCGTGACTGCGAGAGTTGTTTTGCCGCGTATTGTTTTTCTTTGTTTTATTTTGTGTCATACAAACATGTTGCTGGAGCATATTGCAATT
Source organism: Eutrigla gurnardus (assembly GCF_963514095.1). NCBI lineage: Eukaryota > Metazoa > Chordata > Actinopteri > Perciformes > Triglidae > Eutrigla > Eutrigla gurnardus. The sequence continues at coordinate 13,862,799 of NC_139921.1, read as the reverse complement.
TTTTAATTTATGTGGTAATCATTGATTTTGTTGATACATTTCTATTTGTTGTGGTGTTTAACCGCTTAAGCAAGATGGACATGTGACTAAGCTATTTATGTTCACCCTGGTGGTTTCAGCTTCAGGATCAGCAGCATAGGAAGACTTAACTGAAAGTCTTAAAGGAACCTGTGATTTTAAAAAGAAATGTCAGTCTCGATGCACTCGAAACAGTTCTTTCTATAGTAAGGGAATTGGAGCCTGCTTCACCTTGTTCTCCTCATCTATCTCAACACTTAATGTAATAATTTAAGCACTGAACGACACAGCTGTAAATGGCACCATGCTAAAACTGCACAAGAGATTGGTATCCATTTATAAATGTGTCTGCCTTTTTACCTCCTCCTGCATCTGCCACAACCTTTGCGTGTCAAACATAACCACTTGAGTTGGTGACAGGATGATATCGTTGTCCTGCTTGTCGGCACCTATTTTGACCATGTTCGTGGACCATCTCCCTACACTGTAAAGGAGGAAAGACTGAGCCCCCCCCCCCCCCCCCCCCCCCCCCCCCCCAGAATGATTTGTACTCGTTGCACACTACACAGACTTCCTGGGCATGGAGTCCCTGCAGTACGTGCAGCCAGAGGCTTTTTAATTGTTTTTGAACCCAGAGTGGACAATCAATGACGTCTTTCTAACTTGAGCTGAGTAGAAATTTGTTTGGGATTTTTTTTTTTATATCACTCTAATTTTCCTTTTTAAATGAATTCCGATGGATTTTGTCATGATTTGATTTATGCAACTCTGCTGGAATGAGAAAAGACTGCGTTTGTAATTGTTTTCTGATGTCATTAACATAGGCTCATGTCCGGTAATTGAATAAGTAACCTCTTGTCTCTTTCCTCTGCTATCAGTTTCCCTGTCCTGTGAAGCTTAAAGACATCAACATTCCAACGTCCAATATTTTTGCACTCACTGTCATTGATTTAACTAGCATTGAATGTTTCTTTGTTCTTGGATGTAAATTGCTTTAAATGATATTTGTCTGTTTGCTATATGTATATAGAAAGGACTATTTGATGAATTATTTGATTGATGAATTATGCTGTTGTTTTGTATTATGTATTCATGTGCTGTGTAGAGGAAAAATACCGCCGGAGCCTCAGGTGAATCTTAACTCCGTGTGTGTGTGTGTGTGTGTGTGTGTGTGTGTGTGTGTGTGTGTGTGTGTGTGTGTGTGTGTGTGTGTGTGTGTGTGTGTGTGTGTGTGTGTGTGTGTGTGTGTGTGTGTGTGTGTGTGTGTGTGTGTGTGTGTGTGTGTGTGTGTGTGTGTGTGTGTCGGATGGAGCTTCTCACAGTGCCTGTGTAATGTCTGTCCTGTAAGATGCTGTCCAACACCACCTCTCCTCCACATAATCAGATTTTAGTTTCTCCTCTTCATAGTCGGAGACAAACCATTGACGCTCCGTGTCACGTCTCCCTGTTAACAGTCTAAAAAAGTGTTTCCCCTCCTGTGTCTAAAGGTCACTGTCTTGTGCTTCCCACAACAAAAACAACAGCAGATGGATTAGGAATTGCGGCGTTCTCTGTTCAGTCTTTATTACAGGTGGTGTGCTTCTCTGTCTTTGTCTGTGAATGGAATCAAGTGGCACCAACTCCGCCTCCTCTTTCCCATGATCCTCTTCCCATGTCGCCCCCGAGGCCACAGGAGGGATGGCTGTTTAGGTTTAGGTGGCATACCAGAGCTGAACTTTTAACAGTCGTCCTAGCAACTGCCAGGACGACGCTCTCACTTCTCCAACCTGCCCACTCGGGGTTGTCATAGTAGCCAGGTGTAAGACGCACGCACGCACACTATACACTCAAACCCTCTGAGGGCTCCACCCAAGCTGCAACACTATCCCCATCTGTTGCACTACTATGCCTTACTTTCCCCCTATGCTCTCCTGTCATTTTTCTTCCTTCCCTCACATGTCGCCTCCTTTTGTTTGTTTACTCCCCAAGCAGAAAATGGGGAATCCAAACAGCAGGAGGATTGACAGATCCATTGTAAGGGGTTTTGTTTTTTGAAGAATGTATAGATATATAGGCCTGGATCACAACTATGATTTTTATTATCCCCCGAAGCCACTTGAAGGAACCACCCAGGATGCTGATCTTAAAGATTGTAGTTTATAGATGATGTCCGTTGGAAGGGGTCTGTGCTCCCCCTTTGGTGGCTTTAGTCGCTTGAGATGTTAGTTTGGACCAAGATAAGGATTGTGTCTTATATGCGTGAAGAAACTGAGCTGGTGTTTGCCCGAGTAGGCCTATGTTTTTTTTTCTCGTCTCAGAAGTCCTTGTAGCCTACATTGTGTCAAATTTGAGGGCTTGAGTGCTCTCTGAATATAAATATATTAATGCCTGTAATATAATCTTTGTATAAGAGAAAGAGGGGAAAAAAAGCTTGAAGATTTCATCATTACCTGTCAACATATCAAACTGTTTTTAACGACCGAAGTCTGCTATCTTTATTAGAAATGTGAAAATTGAAACATTTCATTAAATCAATTTGAAATTCTATGCATCTTTGTCCTTTTCCCCCTTTCAACAACACTACACTACAGCTAATTGTGTAACCTCAGATTGTGTGCGTGTGCTCGTGCATGTGCGTGCGTGTTGACATGCTGCTGTTACCATGGGCTTTCTGACCCTGGCCCATGCGAGCAGCAGCAGGGGTAACCTGACCCTCCTCCCATCTGTCTCCCCTGCTGCTCAGCCCTGCTTAACGGAGGCCAGCATAATGGAGCCTCATCAGGAGATACAGGTGCACTGCCTTGCAGCACCTACGGGTGCACTGCCCCGCCTGAGTCACATAAAGACTCAAGAAAAACACTTGACCGTAATTGGAGCTCTAAAACTGTGATAGAGAAAGAAACCTAGAATGTTACCTTATTTCCACCCGGCTCAGCGCTGTTTCCCTCAGTCACTCTGAGATCCAACGCAACATGCAGGGTCTGGGTGTCCCAGACATGCTCTGTGATTACTACCACATTGTATTATTTAATGTGTATTATTTCACTGCTGCCTGTAGTCTATTTTAACACCTCAAACTGTCTTCATGTGGCCTATTATCACTGTTCCCGTAAGGCTGGGGTGACACTCATTATTTATTTTTAAAGTTTGTGTCATTCAATTATTCTGTCTTGGACATAGAGTATTAATGAGCAGGAGCATCTCTTGATCTTTTTGAAGAGATTGAGCACATTTCCAGTGCAGACAGTATGTGTGTAAGTCTGAGGTGACACAGTTGGAAGCTGCCTGCTAAATTACATCTGACTTAGTGCTTTACAGGTTCTGTAGGTCAGATATGAAGCCAACTGAGCCCCGGTGTGTCCTAAATCAGCACAAATCGAGCTGCGTGAGTCTTAGCAGACAGATGTTTTACTGCTCCAGAGGTGAGTCTGACCCACCACCTCTTTGTCCTCCTGTCATGTCCTGACATGGTATTAAGGAGGGGATTTATGATTAGGGCCTAAGTGCTTCTCTGTGGCAGCAGCGAAACGGCACATATTGAGCCACTGCAGCTATGATTTACTGCGCATCAATCTGATAAACGGAGAATCGAAGGCAAAGGTTTTTGCCAAGGGTGCTCCTGGGGTTTCTTTTTCCTGTTGAGACCGACTTAATATTCGCACCATTTTGGAGCGTGAGCAAATGTGAGAGAGGCTGCAGAGGGGAAATGAGAAGTTTAATGATGACATTGTTTAACATTTAGGGTGTTAAATGATACTTTTGTCTTATCTTGCTTGGTAACATCGGGAGGCTCGGGGACCTCTCCTTCGGGAGTCAACTGGAAAGCACCTGATCCACCATTTAAGCAGAATTCTTCACTTTGAAAACATTTTTTTTAATGAACTGAGGGACTAAATCCTCACAATACTTGAAAAAAAAAAAAAACCTATAAATCAAGTTGAAATGTTTGTATAATTATAAAAGTATAATTTTGAAACATCTTGTGCCCCTGCGCAAAGTTTTACGCAAAGGATACAATTCTCGTCCGGAAATGGGACTACTGAATTAGAGGCCTTTCCTCAATATCTGAACGTTAGCTACATTTGAGATTTCTAAGTAAATCTTTTCTACGTCTATTAATTTCCATGTCCTCGTAATTATATGTGGCCTATTGGGAATCGTGGTATTCCCTGAAGAGAAATAAGTCCAGAAACGCATCATGGACAATCAAAATAGGATCAACAAGCGTGTTATTTAAAAGCTTATTAGAAATTATGTCACTGAACGCATTCATGTCAGCAATACAAAACTCCCTCCGGAAATATGGTGATTTTCGTTAACAAATCAACTTAATTACCTCAGTGTACTTTTTTTTTCACTCTGTCTGGGGAAAAAGTAGAGCCACTTTGAGACACGTGTCATTTTGAAAATATTTTATTTCGATAGACAACAACGATATACACATACAATCAAAGCGCTATAAAAGCCGACATTTAAGAAAAATAACTTGTCCTTAAAAAAGATTGCATCTAAGGTAAGAGCTTTACGTTTATTTATTTTTTCGTTTTACAAGAGCTGTGGAGATTGAAGATTAAAACCCGATCCACGACAATTATCACAACTCGTGAATTTGACCCAAAAGATTCAAACAAAATAAAACAAAACAAAAAAACAAAACATTTTGGCTATACGACATGTAAACTGCCAGAACGATTCACAGAAGAAATCACAACAAACACAACAATAAGTTACATAAAATAATTAGAATAAATAAATAAATAAACATATGATGAAAAATATTGCAACAATCTTCAATAATAATAATAATAAAATAATAAAAATATGTGCCAGCCTTCAAAATTAAAACAGTCTATCTTGACTTCTTTTAAGGCAGTTATACAGCGGGATTCGGATGTATGACTAGGCTTATCTGTATACTAAAGGCATGTGTGGTTCTACTAAACAGGGAATGCTTCAGTCACTCTCTTTTCCCCACCAATACAAAGTTGATCAATTCTGTCATTCACGAACAGGCGTAAAGCTACAGCGATAGAGCAAACACGGTCGGTGAATTCTCAAAGGCTTTGGTGGAGAAAAAGGATTTCTGAGAATTTGAAGACATTTCTTAGGTCGAGAAGCTATCATTGAACACCTGTGCTGTCCTAGAAAAATACCCTTTAACAGTCAAACTAACGCTTTGTATTCTTTTTTTTCTTGATAAACTAATTTGAGAAAGAAAATCTCAAAATAGGCCTATGTGTCATTCAAATATAGAGAGAAGCATTCAACAATCACTGATTGGCATGGAAAAGACACCTCATTAAACACCACTTAAACATCAAACCGCCCTGCCTTTCATTGGCCTAAAGTTATGGCAGTGAGCATCACAAACTCTTCATTTTTTAATTTTTTACCCCAAAGCCACTTTTTTTTGTTTCTCCATTTTTTTTGTATCCCCTCCCTCCCCATCAAAGGCACGAGATTAGTGTTGTCTTTAGCAGGCGGGGCGCACTGGCATTTGGAGCAGGATCACCTGCCTGTTCTCCGAGGGGTGGCACTTGTTTATGTGCCTGGTGAGTCCCGGCGAGCTGTAGAGAGTGGCGGGGCAGTATTTGCACGGGTAAATCTGGGAGGAGTGCATGAGGCGCAGGTGTCGCTCCTGGCCGGCCCGGCTGGTGAAACTCTCCCCGCACACTGGGCACAGCAGGCAGTCCACCGGGCTCAGGTTGAGAGGGCTTTGGTTTGAGGCTTCCTCTGATGATGATGATGCTGAGGAGGAAGAGGAGGAGGAGGATAGGACCGGAGCCTGCTCTGCCGGGCGGTCGACGGCTTGCTCGTCCAGCACTTTCTTTTGCAAGGCCTGGTGTGCCATGATGTGTTTTCTTAGGTATGCATGTCGCTTAAACCTCTTCCCGCAGTACTGGCAGTCGTATAAGCCATCCTCAGAGCCCGACTCGGACAGACCCGGACTCGGGGTGTCTCTTTCACTCACGTCTTTGGCTTCGTCGATGACCGACTTCACACCCAGTGGTGGCATTTTGGCCATTTCGGGTTTGATGCCCGCTGCCGGTGGCATCGCCGCTGCGCCGGTGGTCCGGGGTTTGTGCCAGCGGCGGTGAGAGGCGAGGTTGGCCGGGCAGCTGAACATCTTATCACACTCGGGACAGCGGTACTCGACCCTGACGATGCGGGAGCACTTGTGCTGAGCCAGAGAGAAGGGATCCGCGTACGCCTCCTTGCACAGCTGGCATACAAACTCCCCGAGAGGCTTGTTTCCTCCGGCGGACTGCGCCCTCGGCTTCACCTCCACCGGCCCCTCTTTGATTTTGAGACCAAGCACGGGAGAAGTCGTCATCTCGTCTTCAAAGTTGAGTTTTCTAATGGCTTTGGGTTTCTTGGAGGCGGGCTTCGATTTGCGCTCTGTGCCGTCAGCCGCGGGTCTTTTGGTGCCGACCCGGTTGCTTGGCGCCGGGAGGCTGCTGCTGGTGGTGCCGCTGCGGCTGCTGTTGCTGGTGCCGATTTTCAGGTCCACCGGGGCGTAGATGAGGTGGTCCAAGCCGGAGAGGGAGGCAGGTGTCGGGAATGACTCTGCAGAAATAGGAGAGCCCAGATTGAAACTTCGCTCAAAATATCTCCTGTCGTGCTCCTTGCTGATGGGCCGGGTGGGGCTGTAGAGGGCTTGGCACACCGCCTCGGGGTTGCCGAACTGCACCGGCTTCGCCAGTCTTGGCACCGGCACGTCTGCCGCTGGGAAACCCGGCGATGATGCGGCGCGGTCTGGACTGCACGCCACGGACATCGGCGGGGAGGGGTCCACATAACTCGGCAAGGCAGCTGGGGTGGGGAGCTCCTGGAGGTCATCTTCGTCTGCCCGAGTCCTGTAGGAAATATGTGCAGATTTCTTGTTTCTTTTTACCAGGAATCCTTTGGGCATCTTGGCGAGTAACAACAGAAAGGCACTTCGGGGAGGCGGGTGAAGTCTGGAGTATCCAGGTTTGTTAAAAATATGGCAACGCTAGAAGCTTCTGGGACTTTATCTCCCCAGTATATCGATTCTTCTGTTGCTAAAATGTTTTCGTCTCCAAGGCATAGCTCCACTCTTTTTATGCCGGAATGATGCTATTGTTCTCGCCCCCCCTGTTGCAGAATCCCCAACCAATCAGAGGAAACCAAGATCCCAGTGGATTTGATTGTGGGAGGGCTTAGTGGCTGGGTTTGGTGGATTTCGTTGGAGGATGTGCAGATAGCTGAGCAGATGTACTGGCGGTTTATTACATTAATGTGTGTGCTCAGCCCCTCCCCGACAGAGGCACACGCCGGGACCCTCCTCTTTTTACGGTCTGATGGGCCCCTATACAAATGCACACGTGCCACGGCTTTGTGGCTCTCCTCTGGGGGGCCCGAAGCTGCAAAAGGAAATGTCCGTCACTGCCACAATCATAACAATTTCGAATTAAGACAGGGATGAGACAAGCTTCGTTGAATACAAACCAAAAGCTGCGTTTCTTTCTATTTCTGTTCTGGTGTTTTTAAAAAGAGAAAATTCACCCAAATAGGGTTTGGAGTTTTATTTTTGTATGCTCCTCTTTTACGCACGATCTGCGCACATTACGCAGACATTCCAACAAACCAAATAGGCTACGCCAGATTTTATAGACCTTTATTTTATTATGTCCTAAATAAACACTATGGAGGGAGTGTTTCTTTATTGTAGGGCACGTGGCTGTCTCGGTAGTTTAACTCGACATATAAATCAGACATCTCGCTGCATACATAAGTAATAAGAAGGCCCTCTGCGCTTTGTGCACAATAGCCACGTCTGCCCGCGCTTGGATATCCCTGTCTGTTTTTTTATTTTTCGTTTGAAAGGCAAATTGACCTCTTAACTGTGAAACGGGACTCACGGCCAATCTGGCCCACAGCTAAACGCGTGCTGGGCGGAATCAGTGCGCCAGACAAAGAAGGCCGCAGCCGAGGCTTGTGTTGAAACTGCTGCACAGATATCCCAAAACGAAGCTCCCCTTTCTGTATCCAGTATGGAACTGTTGTTTGTACAGACATGCGTTGTTTTAATGGCCAGTTGTTGATTTTGGGGCTCATTCTGCTGAAATAAGTTTATTAGCTTCAATATTAAAGTCTGCATTGAATCCAATAAACAAGAAAAGGTGATTATACCTTAATTATTTATTTTAAAAAGCACCCGTTTCTATAAAACCGTCTAATTCTGCAGCCTCCTGCCTGCCCCACATACACAAAAAATGTCGGTCAAATGTAAGTGGCTTATTTTCTTTCCCGGCTTTACCAGTTTCTGTATATATCTCATATGTTGGGTATTTGTGCTTTTTCCTCGTTATACTGGCTAAATGTCGGCTGCGGCGCGCCACTTGGCAGAGAGTGCATTCTTTTTCCTTTCACTCGGCAGACCAGGGAGGAATTAATCTCCATCGTCGTACATTGTTCCCCTCATTTGCATAAAGCTGCACTATGACCAAGTCAAATAATTACACAATCGGAGCTGAGCCGCAGGCCTGCGCCTTCCTTTCAATAGGCCTCTGTGTGTGGCGCCTTCTCACCTGCGTGACGGCACCGTTACTTTGCTCAGAAAGGGTTAAAAGACACATTTGCCAAAACTAGAATTTTATATATATATATATAGTGGAAATATAACTAGAAAACTTTTCAATTATTTACTCAGTAACTAAACTTAAACCCATTTTTCATCGAAAATCACATAATTATGTGCAGTTTGCACGTCACTTAGTTTTTTAAAGCTTGTATTGTAGCTTAGGCGACTTGTCTCCGTTTGCTTTAAATTGTTATCCAAACTTTTCCTTCCGTGTGTCTCGTGTTTGCCTCTTGCTGTTCTTTCAGTCTGCACATCTATTAGTCGTGGTTTTGGGACTACACGCTTTGATGGCATTTTAACGAGTTCCTCTTTCCCCGTGATAATTTCTGTGGGGTGCGTGGGCCGGTGTGCTGGTCTTATAGCGACGCATGTGCATGTTTGATCAGTGGCGCGTGCTGCCCTGGCGGACGGGAAGCACAGACGCCTAATTAGCATACAGCTGCAGCTGCTTTAATGCAAGCTCAACTCTATCCTCCTAAACCTTATGGTGGAGCACTTTGAATGTTGTTCTTGTTTTCTCCTGCCTGTAGGCCAATGTGGGCATTCTAACTGTTAGATGAAAGATGAAAATATGAAAAAGTAATTTACATTTTTTTTTAATGTAATGTAAAAACATTTGTTTTGATTTGGGCCTACCACTAACAGTGGGGCTAAACGTGGTCTGCTTTTTTTAAATACTTTATAAGGATGCCTTAGCTGTTGTAGGCCTGATAGATTGTGACTGTATAACCAGAAGTTTGAGTTGAAGACAAGTTTCTGAGCATCAGGTCCCAGAGCAGTGCTTACTTCATTGCACCACCTACAGGATGAAGAATTCATGCTGAGAACTACACAGAAAAGTTTACCCTCTGTCCCCAAACCATTGCAACCAGATCTCTCTGCAGTGCAGTTTCTGTCAAACATTAACCTTGTTACCCAGGGAGCTCTGGAGCAGTTTGGCTATTTCACAAAAAATTAGATTAGCCTTTTTTCTCGCCCTACATGTACCGAAATCTCCTGTACCTACTAGATGGAATGATTGGCTCTATGCGCTTTGCCAATCTACACCAATTTAAAAGTGCAACAGGACATGACTGTTATTGGTGCTCACATGGCCACCTCCAATGTACTGTCAATCAATTATTGTAATGGATTAGCTGGGGTCCTATCCTGGCTGGTTGTAATCTGATAGAGGTCTCTTTCAGCACCATGGAGAGAGCCAGCGAGGGACCCAGATTTAATCAGGCTGGCAGTGGATTTAGCACTGCCTTGGCTTGAGCCTTTGTCCCTGAAACGGAGAGCAAGCAGACACGAGCAACAACAATGACACAGTAGAACAAAAGTACCAGAGTTTAATGAAGTGATTCATTTTTAAATATAGTTCTATATCGGTGTGTCCAAAGTACATTTACACTATTTCTAAAGAGAGACGATGGCTCAGTCCTTTATTGTCTTCTATTTTTTTTTCTTTTTGTCGTTCAGTTGCAGTTTTGTTAATTAATCCACCTGTTTGTAAGTGTGACTCAATCTACATATTTCTCGGTTCAGGGTTAACTATATTACATTTGCAAAGAAAAGAAAAGTTGACAGAACATGAATCAAGATACTCCAGAGTCGGGACGTTTTCTGCTTTCTCTCAGTTCTCTGCTGTACATTTATTCTACTAAAGTTAGCTGTGCGCCACTGTTTGGGTTTCTTGTGGGAGACCTGGAAAACCATCCGTAGGCAGTTCTCAAGGGAGTCAACATGTCAACAGCAGGTATTCAGCGCTTGTAAAGAGCAACAATAAAAAAAGTGTTGTAGTGAGCCTGTAGAAGAAAAAAAAAGTCAGACTGCAGCATCCAGAAGATCAATGGGGAAATTGCCTGTTTGGCCATGAGAGACACACAGAGGTCACTGTCTAGACTTTAAAGTGTACTTTAGATGTCCATGAGACCAGGTTTCTGTGAAAAGCCCTGTGAAGTGGTATGGCTCTGAGTTTAAGACTAATGGGCCTTGGTGTTGACTGGGATTGTCCCTGATAGAATCTCTACTATGAGGACAGATGTTTCTGGGCTTTTATGTCATTTCTGTAGAGGATCTGTGGAGCCATTGCAAAAATGTTCCTCATGACTTCAGGGAATATATATATATATATATCGTTAGCCTAATAGCATAATTGCCTAAGTCATTTTTTGGCCAAATTGAGATATCTGCCTAACCTTCCTCTCCTACCACTGCTGCATCACCTTGCCTTATTGGCTATGTCCTCAACCTATCAGAACACTTTTTAGAGTCCAAAATCACTATCTGCCCAAGTCATCTTTTTGACTTAGGCATGTTTGCCGGTATAAACAAACATGGCTGATCGCATAAGAAAGTTTAACAGAAGTGAAGCATTAGATCTTCTCTTCAATTCATTTGGTAAGCTGGTTTATTCCTTCAACTTTCTAGACAGTAAATGTACTCTCAGTCAATCAAGGAGATTAGGAACTGTGTGTTTAAACTTTTAATCACAATTCTGCAACAAGATATGATGTAGTGTAAGAGCTAGCTTATGCTAGCAAAGCTTAATTTGAAGTGTTGATTTTAAGTGTTTTGACAAGAAATACAAGAAGTATTCTTGGTAATATGGTCTTTTTCAAGTCTAAGTCTTTTTCACTTTAAGAATGTGGCTGCATTATTTGATTTAATCATCAATCATCATATTTGCATTTTCATTCTCATGATCTGCAAAATAGTGCACATAATTCAAAATGCCTTGTCAATGCACTTTGTTTGTTTTCATTATGGCATAAAATATGCAGTCATGAAGAAGAAAATGCAACTATGGTTGTTGATTAATTATATTTATCAGTCAAATGATGCAGATGCATTCTTAAAATGAAAAAGCATTTCTGCAAATGTATTTTAATTTAAACATTACCACCAGTACTATGATGACCTCCCTCATCATTAGACAGCTGAAAAGGAGTTCAAGGCAAGGTTAAAACAACTTAGGTGAGTGTAAAAAAAACCTAGTTGAGGTTAAAACAACTTAGTTAAGGTTAAAAGAACTTAGTTAAGGTTAAAAGAACTGAGGTAAGGTTAAAACAACTTAGTTAAGGTTAAAAGAACTTAGTTAAGGTGAAAACAACTTAGGTAAGGTTAAAACAACTTAGTTAAGGTTAAAACAACTTAGTTAAGGTGAAAACAACTTAGGTAAGGTTAAAACAACTTAGTTAAGGTTAAAACAACTTAGTTAAGGTGAAAACAACTTAGGTAAGGTTAAAACAACTTAGGCAAGGTTAAACTTTAAAACAACTTTGTTAAGATTATACTTTAAAACACCTTAGATAAGGTTAGACTTGGTTATGTTATCATTATATACATATACTGTAAGAGAAAAAAATGCCTAAGTCATGACATATTCTGCCTAAGTCACTTTTATTTGTTATGGAGTTGATGTTGTGTCTTTTTTTTTTTTTCAAACTTGTTCACAGGTCTGGTTGAACTTGCTGTTACATTATCAATAAAAAATACCAATCTGCTTGCTAGAAATTGTGTTTTTTCTCTTTTTCCGAAAACGTTCAAATATGACTTAGGCAATTATGCTATTAGGCTAACGATATACTGTATATATATATACACACATTCTTATGTGTTCATGTAAACAAATGCTTCAAAGGGACAAAGCCAGATTTTCTCTTCCCGTAGAGAGAGTTAAAGAGTCTCTTAAAAGGAGGTCTTTCTGCATAACAGGCATATCCGTAGCAGTATTCCCAGGGGCATGTTTAGCTCTAATTTACTCATCAAAAACATCAGAGTGTCTCTCAATAATCTCTGCAGTCTATTGGTTGTTTGGGGGTGGAGTCCCCCTGTCAGAAAGCATGCCCTGGAATGTTAAACACTAATTCACCCCTGAGCTGTGGAGGTGGATAAAGTGATTGTTCTATCTGGGAGCTGATTAAAATGTCTCTGGCCTGCTTCCCCCTTCTGCGCTAACCTCTGACGTTCACCACATTCATTTCTGTATTCATGAGTGGAAGGGAAAGTGCAGGCAGAGCGGCTGCCGTATTACAGATAATAAGGCCAGCGGGCACCACATTCGCTGCCACAGGTTTCCCCCTGCTCCGGCTCATTCAATTACTTCACAAGAGTCCTCTGAGGCACAGCTGCACTATGGGGTGAAGAGGAGTAAATTGAGGTACATTCATGTACACACAGAAGCACGCACACACCTCACAGACACAAAGAAGTGGAGGAGGCGCACACACACACACACGCTGTAAGAGAAGGATTTTACTGACAAGCATAGTAGCTTAGTACTAGCAGTCTCCCGAAAATGAATTCAGGATGATTGCTCATAGACTCCTTATATGAGGTTGCCATTATCTTGATGAACGTGTAGACAGCAGCTGTATCATCTAGGAGCATGAACGATGGAGTCTGGCAGACCTAATGGGCAATGTCCTTTATCAAGTGACATGCTACACAGTGGTCATACTTCTCATAGTTAGTTTATCTCACTTATTCAAATGCATTGGACTCATGTAGAAATCTCTAAATACATAAATACATAATGTCCCGTTTCCTGAATTAATATTCACAACGTTATATTTTAAACAATAGTCTTACATGTGGAGCTTGTGGACTGAGTGTGAGAAGACTGGTTGCTCTCCATGGTTCTGAACTTCTGCCCTTGTGTTTACCATGGCAGCTGTGTCTTAGTACCTTGAGCTCTATATAAGACTCAGGGCCAGTGGGAAATAAGAGTTGTGCCTGTGAGCAGCTTTAAGGGCCTGAGTGATGAGACCATGCATACTCTCAGATGCGTGGCAAAGCATCCTTGAAATACATTTATTTTCACATGATGTTGAGCTTTCTTTGATAATCATTCTACAGTATTAAAATGCTTAGTTTTACTTTGAACATTTAGACTGTAAACAAACTGGTAAATTATATATATAAATATATCTAAATGTATATACATATGTATTTTATTATATCTATATATATATATTACATCTGATAGATAGATAGATAGATAGATAGATAGATAGATAGATAGATAGATAGATAGATAGATAGATAGATAGATAGATAGATAGATAGATAGATAGATACACAATATATATACACACATATGTGTATGTATATATATATACATACATGCATATACATATATACTTTATGTGTGTGTATATATATATATATATAAAATTGGTAGAATTGACGTGCTCTTCATTAGATGACATAATTTGCATTCTCTTATTATTGTGCTGCTTCTTTGATTATTAAATGATCACCCTAATTAGGGAGCATAATAGGGTTAATCAGACTCTGCTCATCACACTTATTATTATTCCTGCAAAAAAATTAAGAAAAAAGATACAGTACTTAATTAATTATATCAGCCTTTTCATCAGCTGGGCTACCTCCCCCCCCTCCGAAATTAATATCATGTTGTAAATGGAAAGAAGGAGCTGGCCGGACACAGACAGATGAAAGATTTCACTCAAATTAATTAAGCACTAATTATGCGGTGGGAGTTGGGAGCAGTTTGCATAATGAGCTCTATCAAAAGAGATCAGTCATGGAGAGGGACTGTAGAGTTTCTATACAGCCTTCCGATGATACAGACACCACTGCACATTATGAAGAGGGCTAGCAGCGAAGTGTGAATAGGGTTAAAGCACTTTGAGGCTTGAGTTGTGAGGTTGAGGAGTTTTGTTGCGTTTGTCAACATGCTGGAAACCCGAAGCTTCCTCACTTGGCATGTTTTGTACCACCATCGTGGATTATTCCAGTCTCACTTAAAGATATCACATCAGCCCTGGGGCTGTGTGTATGTCTCGTTTTGTTCCTCCCCTTAGCTTAAGCATCAGATAATGAATGCCCTGCTCAAGCAAGAGGCAATAAGAACAGAATGTACCTCTAAATTCAACCTAATCAAAAACAACCTGCATCCACACTCCAGGGAGCTTTAAAAAGCCTAATCACCTCTCGTTCCAGTTCTTGTGGTGGTCAGTTATTGTTGATCAGGGACTATACTGTGGTTATCTATCTAGACATGGGAAACAGGATTAAACAGACTGAAATTCTCTGTGTCTTATATGCCTGTTTAATCACAGCCACTGCGTAGAGTATGGAGTTGAGTTACTTGAACTGATTTGTGCCACAGCAGCAGTAATCATGCATAGGCTAATCAGGGTGCACAGCCCGACACTGTCCTTCAAGGTCTCCGAGTGGAATTACAAAGACTATGATTAGTTAATCAAATGAAGAACCCAATGGCCTTTCTTTATTTGTGTATACACCTTATCTAAATGGAAATTGTATAGCTGAGGCACTTCCAGAAAGGCACATCTACATGTGAATGATCCTTGTTGAGTCCTTGGCAGTGAATACAGAATAAGATCTTTCACTTCCAATCATCGTGTTATGGCATCATGGAGACTTTTACATGTCTGAATGATATTTGTTGTCAATGCTCATGTGAATGATGCAATCACTCAGTATGTTGTGAAGCAAATTAGGAAGCATTAGACAGCCACTCTTCCAACACACGTGATATGAGGCAGAATGTCAAGATTGTATTATTTCGAGAGACAGGCTGTGAAAGTAAGGCAGTTTAATGATAGTACATATATAAATACGATCTAATGTGCAGAAGGCCGGTGCCTGAGTTGAAATTGCAGACATATTGTTTCTAAGTGGTTCTTTGGTGAATATTTTGGTCCGATATCTTCCACACAGCACACCTAAAGGTTCAAATATACCATTTTACAGTGTTAATTAGCACTAAAATATAATTTGTTTTAAGTTTAAAGCAATGCCAAACACACTTCATTTTGATAACTCTGAGTAACAACACACGTAGCTTAACATTGGCAAAATGAGGGATAATCCACATAACATCCAGCTACGTTGGCTTGCCTGGCTAATGTTAGCAACAACATAAGTTATTCATACTTACTGAAGAATGAGAAAATGTATATTCATGGCATTTCTACATGACTACACTTTTCATATTATGCGGCTTAGTGTGTATTTAAATGAAGTTCAGGTTAAATTAGATTTTCAGTTGGAGGTTATAAATTTACCTAAGTAGGCTAAAGGTTACCTTGTTAGAACGACTGACATTTAATGGAAAACTAGCTGAAATGTTGGACTTAATTGGATTCAGCCATCATCCCAAGTAGCCCATGAACATAAAAGACTCTATTAGGCCTACAAATCTAACAGTGATCCTTTTTTGCAATAGCTTCTTATGAACCTTTGAGCAGCAGGGAAAAAACACATTTATATTCCCCATACATTCAGCCTCATAAAAATATATTATCCACATCACTCAAAATTCTCCCTGAATTACATTTAGATAGATTACATTTTTACAATAAAGTGTTTTTGTTAATTTTTTTGCAAACCTTCTCCACCACATGTCCTTGGGTCTGACATGCTGTCAGACATTGTGACTGGAGTTCCTAAAGAGAAAAGAATTTCCCTCCATTGCTTTGTGATAACTTCCTTCCAGGCCCGGCAGACTTGACCTGCTCACTCCTTCTCAAATCACCTCTATTATTTGTCAGTGACAGCAGCCCTTTGGAGGGTGGGCGGCCTGCTGAAAGGTACAGGGTCGAGGATGTCCCAATCCATCTCTGTCTGCCAAGCGATTGATTGTGATTTAGTGCGCGGGGCAGGAGATGGTGGGGTTCCATTCTGATGAGCGATAGGTGGGAACCCTTTGACTCCCAGCACATGGCAAGCAGAGGCAGGGCTATGATGAGGGGTCAGAGGCAGCTGGTGGGGGTAACAGGGGTGGATCCGGGAGTTGGATGGAGGCAATGGGGGTTGCTTGTATCATGAGATAGAAGGTGTCAGAGATCCTGGACAAAGCCCCCCAACGAACCGCCTGAGTCTATCACGTAGCCCATCCATCACCCGTCCAGCTTTGTGGTTAGCATAACGGTTGCAAGCTAATTGTTTCATCATCAGTGAGATAATGGAGGTGACAGTGAATAACACAGAGCCGCAGCAAGGCCACACCAGCAGTAGGCTATAGGGGCATATAAGGGCACACCAAGGGGGATTTAGGCCAGCTGGTGAAAATGTGTAGATTTCCTCCGGACTCCTGACTCAAAAAGGAATGATCTCGAAAGGAGGCCTGCATTAAAGGTTAACCACTCGGAAGTGCAGGCCAGGTGACGTTTGTTTGAACATCAGTTAAGGATTACTCATGAGTGTACCAGAGAGCGGGCTGGATGCTTTGAAGCATCTGCTTCCTTCATTTTAACTTTGAATGAAACGACCATAAATCTAAGGGGAATTTCCCCATAATGTGCTCTGAGAAACAGGATTAGGAGACTAAAAACTTAGTGTGAGGAAGATGTGCTTCATATCCTGTCAGCTGCTTTAATTCCCCAGTTTTCTTCTCAATATCACAAGATATGCATAATAAACATTATCTGACATGAAATCGGAGAAAATATACTTAATGATATAATCTTTAAATCTCAGTACTCAGGAGCAAAGTTCAGAGTATTCTTCCCGTTCTTGACTGAGCCTTGTCTCCCAGTTCCGATCAGATACAAGCTGTTCTTGGAAGGATGTTAAGCCCAGCCACAGCCTCGCTTCAGTGGGCCGCTCCGGCAGCTTAACTCCATAATCAACCTGAGAGGCCTCGTTAGGGACAGATCTTGTAATAAGAAGACAGACGTTAGGTGGAATTATTTGTGGAAATGTGTTGTACTGAATATTTTTTACATATAACATGAGCTTTATCTGATGTTGATTTTAAATTATATTGATAAAAATGTCCACATATAATTTACACATATATGCTTCTAATCTACATGCAATATCAATATTGTGAGAGCAGCATTGAACAAAGCCTGGTGTATCAATCACAGGAAGTTGTGTCAGCCAAGAGAATGTGTAGCCAGTAACTTGATCTGCTGTTGACCGAACAGGGACAGGTGCTCCGTCCAAACTAATCTATACATGCATGCTAGACGCAGGTCATCCATTAAGGCGGATTGATTCAAAGCTTTAAAATGCTGCTCCTCTAAACCGTCCTAGGCCTTACCTTTGTTGTTGCCATGATAATTGCAGTAATTTGAGATGGCTTGCATTTTAAATGGAAGGGAATGCTGATAGTTAGTGACGCTAATGCTGGAAACATTTTGTCACACAAGGGACAAGAGAAAATCTCTGGAAATGATGACGGAACTTTATAAAGGGAAAATTAAATGACTGGGCAGTTTGTCATCTGAAGTCTTAGATACACAAAAAAACTCTTGAGCTTCATTTAACTGAAGATTCAGTGTGTAGGGCTCAGGGATGTTGGATAGCAGTGAGTATGTGTTTGGACTTCACATAATAGCATAGAAAACTAAACAACTCATACATTTTGAATTCACTTTGATTCCGTGTTATTATCAAACCCTGCACATAAAGGCCCCAAATGCCAAATAAAGGTTTACAGGCAGAGGCCAGACATCTGCTGCTCTGTGATTGGTTGAAAACCAGCAGCAGTCTCTCACCTGTTATCCACAGCCCAGTGCATGGTAAACACCCCCAGTCAGAGCTGCAGGGAGAAGGAGCCCATCTGGTCAGCCGCATTAACAACCAGCTCTTTAACAATGGCTTCCAGGAAAAAGGAGAAGGGTACAACAGGCCATATCAGCCAATAAAAACAGGTTATGCATGACATTTAGCGCCTGATGCAGGGCTTAGCCGTATACAGGTTACCTACTGGCCGCACCAGCGCCTGGCAATAAAACAAAAAGCAATCTCACAGAGCGGGGGGGATGATGTGTGTAAAGCCGTCTGTTTCAGCTGTTGATCTCATAATTTGTGTGTAAAGATGCAGGCAGAGCATAAAGTTAAAACGCATGAAGGCAATCATTTTCAGGGTGCTTTCATATAAACAGCACACAGGTAAACAGGCAATACATTAAGTTATGCAAACGCTTATCCTCGACTCTTCAGAGCCATCCCAATGGGGAAGTGTCCTTGCATCCAAGGGGAACGGACAGTGACAGGTCATTTTTGTGAGGGATAGTTTTTATTTATTTTTTTTTTTTTTTCGAGGGATGTAAATGAAAAACATGAAGCAGATTAGATGAGAGAGCAGTGTTAATATTCTATCTATCTGTCAAATTAAAAGCAGCTGCTGGAGAGCGTTAAAGTGGTTATTTGACTAAACAGTGCCATCTTGTGTTCAATTGTTCAACTCAATGGTGGCAGATGAAAAAGAAGCAGTTGTGCTTTTTATGAAAATAACTTTCTGTTGGCAACATATCTTTGTCTTGCTAATTACCAACTACTTGTTGTACGAATGATTGTTCATGAGCCATTTTCTGCACTGCTTTAGACCAGAACACATTAGTAACCCTACAAAATAGACTCTAACAAGTTAGAAAACAGAGGTAACTCTGGCATAATACGTATCTGACGGGCTCTATTTTTACAACTGCCTCCACCTCGGATGCAGAGGATGGAGACAAAGTCTGCAAATGAGATCTAGAGAATACAAAGTGGGATGTGAAGATGGAAAGGTTTGGGGTGGAGTTTGAACAGCAAGCAATGTGCTCCCTACAGCTGCTGGCACTAATGAGGATAATTACTCCAGTAATAACATTAGCCTATCTGAGGGAATGGAGGGGAAGGACAAGTGGTTGTGCTTGTGTGTGTGGGTGAGTGGGTAGGCCTATACAACCGTGTGTGTGTGTGTGTGTGTGTGTGTGTGTGTGTGTGTGTGTGTGTGTGTGTGTGTGTGTGTGTGTGTGCATGCATGTACTTCCTGTATATGAGTTTGTGTGTGTGTGTGTGTGTGTGTGTGTGTGTGTGTGCATGCATTGCCATGCACGTGTCTTTCCTTCTATCTCACTTGCAGTCTCTCCCTCATTCCCCGAATCTCAATATCTCTTTGTTAGCCCACAATAATTGTATTTGGGCCTCATATCCGCCATATCAGATTCAAGTTTGTACAAGGTAATTAGCAGGGGAAGGGAAGCCTCCACACCAGGAGGACAAATGCCCCCATGACATCATCTGGCTCCACTCAGGAGGGGAAGGTTGTTTTTTTTTTTGTCTCTCCCTCTTCATCCTTCTTGTCATTCAGCTGTCATAAGAAGAGCAGTGAATAGGTGGAAAAAAGGTAGTGTTAAGCGAAAGTTGATGACATTGAAAAGGAGGAGAGTTGGGATTAAGATGATAAAGAAATGAACAGAAGAAGGAGAGATAAAGGAGAGAGAAAAGTGGAAAGTGATTTGAAATGGAGGGCTGTGTTTTCACTGCACGCCTGTAATCTCCAATCAGCTTTAACTAACAGACAGCGGGGGAAAGTTCCTTGGCGTTAATGCAGCTTGCCATTCAGGAGGAGCTGGCGTATCCAGCTGGGAGTCAGGGGATGAGGGGAGGATTAACTTGCACTCAGGTGGAGAGAGATGTAGAGAATCACATGGAGACATGCATATTGTTGCACCTTTTTTCAATCCATCCATCTCTTTCTTTTTTTCTCACTGAACCAATGTTCTGTTCTTCTTGCAGAAATGGTGAAAGCAGGGGAGAAGGGACAGAAGCTTTACTTTAGCAGTGACTTGTGTTTACAATTTGTACCATTTATGTCAAAGATGAGTCAACAGTCTCCCTATACAGGGTTGCTTTATTTTAATTTCACTTATACAAATTTAGTATTTACACAGCAGTTAACAAGAGTGATTTATTTGTGTGCCATGTTACAGAAAGGTGACTAAAAGCAGTGTGAGGTTTAATTGTAAATTAGAAATAGCTATTCCTTTTACAAATGAGCAGTGATTTTACTGAAAAGTCCTTTATGGTCATATAAACAGATTTAAATGGATCACATTTACTTCTATAGCTTATTAGCAACTCAAGGTGCTTTACACTACATTCACACAAACATTCTTACACTGATGGCAGAGGAGCCACCTCGCCAAGGACACTTTGGTACGCAGACTGGAGGAGCCGGGATTCGAACCGTCGATCTCCCAATTGGAAGATGACTTGCTCTACCTCCGAGCCCCGCTGAGGTAATCTCCAGATGCCAGCTGTCCATCATCACTGCCTTCCTCCAGATGATCAAAGGCCTTTCATCACCTTCACTACTGTCAAGCAGATAAGAAACATTTTTGATTTTGAATACAGCATCTTTCTATAAATAAGTACATAAATAAGTAAATAAGTTCACCATTCTCTCTTGTCTCTCTTGTGATTGACAGCTCAGAGGGCGGAACCCAAGTATGAAGGAGGTCTTGAATTTCAGGCTCATACTGATACGGCTCAAAAGTCGCCTTAAATTAAACTTTTTCCAGCATATCTTCCTCATACTCATACTGGGACATACTGTGAAGTTGTTCTTGACCAGTATCTTCTTCTCTACATTGAATTGTGGATCGTAAACCAATCATTGTTTATCTCGCTGCTTCATGGTCACAAAGTCCAATCAGAGCTAGCCAGAGAACTTTTGGCCAATGGGATGCAGCCAAGGGAACATGTAGCTTTTGCTGAGAGTTCTCTTGAACTTGATATTACCAGCTAGCTCCTCAGCCGGATACAACAACAAGTGCACCCAGAATCTACTTCTAGATTAAGACACAGACATGATTTGATATCAATGCACACATTTTGATGGCTTTTATTAGAGCAATACAGTCATTTTAGATCAAATAAAACGCAATGATTGTCACAAGGTTGAATTACCTAAACGCAGCAACTTAACAGTCTCGTAAAGTGTTTTTATACACTGTTTCAACATGAATGGCAGTGAACGGCAATTAAAACAGGTAGGCTGAGCTCTACAAAAGTATACACTCGTGCACACAAGATGTGTTGAAGACAGGGGAAATATCTGCCAATGGAGAAGTCAGAATTAGACTGGTATGATCCTTTAAAGTAAATAATACAGCCTAAATGAATTAAAACAAAACCAAAATCTGAAGTTCTGCACTAATTTGCCTGCCAGGCCAACCCATTCTCATTGTCAAGGTGTCAAAGAATGCAGCTTGTTCATTGCTCCTTGACATCTGACCCAGACGCTCATTCAGCAGCTATAGTGACCAACCCACCCAGCTGCACTACAGGCAGAGCAACTGACTTGGTATAAGGGCAAGATAGTCCACACAGGGCAGGTGGATGGGTCAACAAACAAAGGACTTTCGTCAAGGGGGACTGCTGTCCATGTCCCGTGCAAAACTTAAAGTGAAGGTGACATTCTGTCATGTCAGTTGTTAGTAACTTTGAATTTTGTATCAATAGTCATGTGAGTCATTGGTCAAGTCAACCATGCTAGTTTCCTAAACCTAACAACGTGTTTTTGTTGCCTTACCTAACGTCCTGTGAAAACAGAAGTTTAGCTTGAAAAGACACTATGCATGTAACGAGCGTATGTTGACATGCTGTGACTGACTGTAACTCTAGAGGGGTATGTAGAGCGTCATCGTTTTTTAGGACTGATCAAGCTTGGAATTATTTGTATGGTGCATTGAAGTGAGAACATGTTGGCTAGACCTGCTGTTTACTGTTCATATACAGTTGATAAGGTCATCTATATCTGGGTTCCAGCACAAGTCACCACAATGAGAAAAAATGCTCACTATTTGTTTTTACGACTCAAGTTCAGTGTGGTCCTATAAAAACTTGATGCGTAGGCTATAACGCAGAAAATGTCAATCATAATGTTACTTAAAGCCTTAATACTCAAAATATTATTACTACTATTATATACTAATGTATGAAAACTATACAGTGATGCAAATTTGTGACAGTTACAACACTTCAGTAAAAGGTTTGATAGACTCTTGGAAAGGCAACTGGGCTTGCTTTAGGTTTTCAGATACTTTTTCATCACTCATCCAAGAGGCTCTAGTGGGGTGTTCAGGTACACTGCTAAAGGCATGTTACTCCTGGATCCACCCAACCACAGAAACTTAAGCCGTTAGCTCTTGGGGGGGGGGGGGGGGGGGGGGATAGGTCAACTGAGAGATGCTGATCCATTCTGCCACCAAGTGAGCCCAAGTGTAGATGTGATGGGGTTGGTTTTATGGCAGCAATGCAACAGGTGTGCAAGGACTATCTGAAATATATCAGCAACAGAAGAGCAGAGAACAGGAGGCAGCAGAAGCTGGAGGCAACTGAGCAGGAGCAGCCATCAAGAAAGACAACCACCACAGAAAAGCCCCCAGGAGTCCAAAGCGCAACAGCTTGTGTCCGTTTGGCGCCAGTGCTCCAGCCTGAGTTGATAGCAGGGCCCGCGATCACCCAGGAAAAGTGCCAACATTGTACTATGTGACTGACGTGAGAAGAACAAAGTCAAACTGGAAAGAGTTTAGGGGAAGCGGTATTAATACAGGCAGTGGCAGTTCAAGCCTGGATGGTGCCCTGGATGAACACCTCCTGAAGCCCTGTTTTGTTGTAGTGTGCATTTTAAACAGGTGCGATGAGCACAACGTGATTGGTTGATGCCTTCATTCATTTTCACTTCTGAAAAATTTGGCAGTGCTTTTTCCCCTTTGTAATATTCATGTTCTGTGTGAAAGCATTCATGATCAGAACAACAGTAAGTAAAAAAATGTGATAGCGCGCAAATTTATCAGACAAGAAAAAAATAATTAATCAAAAACATCTTTATCTGTTAAGCAAACTGGGACAAAAGGTGGAAATGATTTACAGCACACAGTTCAATCAAAATATACACTGAAACTTACATAACAATTGCAGCTCATATCAAACAAGAGAGGATCAGTTGTCATTCCCTGTCTTCCTCCAGCCCAGTTTTGGAAGAGGGTAGGCTGAGACCTCGCAACCAAACACAATGTCATTCCCCAAGTAGTTGAACAGGCTTCCCAGGCTTCGAATTATACGGGGCGCTTCGGAAGAAGAAAAGGGGTGAAGTTCAAAATTGGGACCCCTAACGTTCCCTTTCAAGATAACTATAACTTTTCCTGGACTGATAACATATGTCAGATAGAGTGCTGAAACCAGGGTGGCAGGGTCCTCTTTCACTGAGCTTATGGGTTGTGTTACGGTAGCTGGCTGCCTCTCTCATCTGGTAAACATTTGTGTAGGTCCACCCATTTGAGCCACATAAAGGGCCCTTTTCCTGACACACATGTAGGTTCTGGCTCGACCTTGTGTTACCTATTTGGCATTTTCCTCTGGCAGATCAGGCAGAAATTCTCAGCCCCATCTGAGTCATACTGCTGCCCCTCCATGTAAGCACATGTTCAGAGCATCCACAGTCGTCCTTCACCTGACCTGCAGGGAAGTTGTTGGGGACTGGGGGGCAGAGATGCTGGATGCACCCCCTGCAGCCCTCGCCCTTGTCTCAAAGCTGCAGCCATCCAAGGTGCTTGGGTGGCAACCCGAGGCAAGTTTGGAGCCATACACTCATGCATACAGAGACACACAGGCAAAGCTGAGCCAAGCTGCAAACCTGCATCAGCACACAAAGTCAAAAAGTCTCCTTGATGTAAAACAACTTGAACATGCACACTTGACCCAAGATGAAAATAAAAGTAAACCAAAATTATAAAAGAGATGGCTATCCTGGTTGCCTGCTGTTCTCTGACAGTCACATGGTCATATATTGTTTGTTGTTTGTTCTCTTTGCTTTATGTTTCCTTCAGTCTCCTCTCGTCTGTCCTCTTTTGAATAGTTGGATTGTTTTCGGTTAATAGTACCATGTGCACTTGCTGAAGTCTTTTGTAATTTTGTTTTCCCCCTTGAGATTTCTTCATCTGCTCCAAGTCTTTTCTGACAAAGAGACAACATTTGCAATGAATGAAGGCAGCAAATATAAATTTCAAGGTATCCAACTTGTCTCATCTTTATTTGCTCCCAATTCCTCTGCCGTTCTTCATGCTCTGTGTCTCTTAGCAGGGCACGACTGGCAAACAACCTTGAGAAATGGAGTGTAGAAAAGAAAGCAAATCATTTAAAGAATCAAAAAATGACACATAGAGGTATATGATGTTATTGTTCTCAGAATTAGGATTAAAGTGTCTCACCTCGAATAGGTGAATTGCTAGAATAACATGGAGCCAGACAGAATACTTTTGAGGTGTGGTCTTCAAACAGAAGCTTCTCAGATTAAAGAATGAATATGATTCATGTTGTATTGGTATATTGTGATAATTCCCTTTAATCTAATTTAAATTGAATGTATGTGCTTGTAATGAAAAACAATAATAAAACATTTATAAACTAAAAAGATCACCGTTCATATAACAATCCCTGACTGGTATTTTTGCAAAGAAAGGTATCTGTAGATAGTTTAAATAAGAGACATTTGCATAAAACTCTACTGTGTTTAAATGCCCTGAATAAAATAGACCATGTTCAGTAACGTGGCACTTTTCCTTTGCCATCTGGTGTGTTACAAATTGTACATACAGCTGGATGCTGAGCACAATCACGTCCCTGTGTGAACGGCCGAAGGCGTGGCTTTATTAGAAGCGTGTGTGGCGTCATGTCATGTGACACACTCACGTACCACGGCGGAGACTTGAAATACCGTGAAGGAAGCCATAAGACCTGTTGTGAATCCGTTTTATACTTCAAAATAAAAAACCCATCACGCTAACATGAACATGAGGTTGAAGACTGTAGACTGTATCTTACGTTGTATAACCTCACACACGGATCATTTGAAAGGAAAGGAAACGGTTCAAGGTAAAGTGAACTTACTGCTCGATGGTGCGAATTTGAGGTATATGTGATTTTATTTTGAAGGAACATACACAGGAAGTTTCTTGTAATCAGGAACTTACCGCCGTTCCACGTTTCACAGGAAGTAAAGACGCATCCGAAGGATAGAGGGGAAACTTCAGTAAATGAAGTGACAGATAAGCAGTCATTCTGACTTAACACGCTTTGTCTGCCTCTCCTGACCAGTTTCACCCAGAGCTCCTGCCGGGAACGACCATTCACACTCGTATCGGGACATTTAGTAAGTCTTCTCATTGACATACTCTCTCATGTTGGCAGTTTGTCAGGGGAGTTGCACTTTGCTCACTGGGACTTTGACTTATTTAGTATTGAGTGTAACTGGCAAAGATGCACTGGGTAGGCTACAAGATGAAAAATTGATATTTGATATTTCATTGCCTAAACGTAAATACAGATAATTAATAATCAATTTGTTTTTATTGTATAGTTGGTTCAAATGCCTAAGCATAGAATAAAACAATGGGGGACATTAGAAGTGTGTTGAGGATGTAAGCTGGATGGCAGGTAGTTAAATGTAAATGATTCATTCAATTACATTTCTATTCAGTATTCAATAGGCAGGTAGTTAAATGTAAATGATTCATTCAATTACATTTCTATTCAGTATTCAATAGAGGCCTCTACTGTTAATGGCAATATAGTTGAATGGAATTATATCATTAAACGTAACAACATACAAGTATGTTGCAGCTAATATAGAGTCACAAAAAGGTTTGCCCTCTCAAAATAAAACGACTTCCAACGCTGAAAAGTCGTATGTACAGATGTATAAACCTACAGGAAGTGGTTAGACAGGTTCAGACTTGAACCAGCTGACGTGGGACAATGTGGGTGGATCATGTATCTGTCAAGTAGGCCATACAAACCTTTCAGGTGTGCTCAAATGGGCTCAGACTCCAGGATAGTTTTTTCAAATCAAATCATTGTGCTACTGTTTAAATTAGGCACCACGTCATACCAACCGGAAGAAGAAGAACAACATGGTTTTGAATGGACGGTTGATTGTTTGAAGAAGAGTGTGTGTTGTATTCAACAGGTGAGAAAATGGCAGAGAAGGTGCTGGTCACAGGTGGAGGGGGCTACATTGGGAGTCACTGTGTGGTGGAGCTCATCGAAGCAGGTTACCAGCCAGTCGTGGTTGATAACTTCAGTAACGCTGTAAGAGGTAAGCTTCCATACTGGAAACACAGGCAAATTAATAACTGTGTACGTCATCATAAACTTGTTGAATCCAAGTGTGTTTGTTTAGTGTAGTGATACTGATATCAGATATTCCTTTGTGTGTCTTTGTGTGTGCGTGTGCTACATCCTGTTGTGGATGGAGGAGAGGGGGGTGTGCCAGAGAGCATACGTAGGATAGAGAAGTTCCTGAACACCAGCATTGAGTTTCATGAACTTGATCTTTTGGACCAACCTGGCTTGGAAAAACTCTTCAAAAAGGTGAGAAAGTTGTTACAGTATGAACAATTATTAATTTAATAAAAATGTAAAAACAGAGAATTCACCTGCAGCTATTTTGATAGCGATTGTTGTTCTCAAATGGAAATATTTTATGCTTGTCTTTATCATGCATAAACTGAAATATCTTTTGTTTGGACAGTTATATATAAAACAAGCCATTGCAATATGTCAGTGTTGGCTCTGGTAATGATAAGAACATTTTTCACAATTTTTAACATTCATATAAAAGTAAAAAAAAAACAGAGAAATTATTTGGCAAATTATTAGATAAATACAATAAATGTTAGTTGCAGCCCAAAATCCGATTTTTCCATATGTAAAAATAAAATGTACATGTTTCAGCTTGAAAAATTATATTTGAAAATAAATGCGGCAAGACTTTGTTTTTGGTGGAAGAAAGTCTCAGGGCCTTCTGATAAATAGTATTCCGTACTTAGTATGTTTTAGGCTAACATACATGCTCAGATAGCACACAATATGTGCACACACCTGATCGAGTGGGACCCCCATGTACCAAAGTTTAGTGTTTACCGCAGCATACCTATAACCGGGCCTTAAAAACTATGTTGCAGCATTCTTTCAGTGCAGTGATGCACTTTGCTGGCCTGAAGGCTGTTGGGGAGTCAGTGGAGCAGCCGTTACGCTACTACAGAATCAACCTTACGGCCTCCATGAACCTGCTTGAGGTCAGTTTGAACTTTTATCCTCTGATCGTACTCCTTCTGTCCTCCTTTAAATCTGCACTCCATGCTTAATTTTTGAACTGATCTTTATTTGCACTAAAGCTTTGCTCTCTGAGTGCATGACAGCGTGTGTTCATTGGATGCCATGTCAGTCAATTCTAACACTGCACCCTTCAAAACTTTTGTGGAACTTGCTTTGTCCGCCAACCAACGCTCTAACTCCTAAGATGAATGCGTGTGCCTTAGACTGTTGACTGGATGCGTGTGCCGTGTTTGTTTGCATGTGTCCCAGGTGATGCAAGCTCACAGGGTGCAAAATCTGGTCTTCAGCAGCTCAGCCACAGTGTACGGAGACCCTCAGCACCTTCCCATCGACGAGCAGCACCCCGTGGGTGGCTGCACCAACCCCTATGGCAAGACCAAGTACTTCATTGAAGAGATGATCAGTGACCACTGTAAAGCTGAGAAGGTACTGATCAGGAGGCAAAATGTTGTTCACAGATGCCCACTCACATATTCACATGGTGTCTCATTATCACATCTGTGTCAACAGGGCTGGAATGCAGTGCTGCTGCGTTATTTCAACCCAATCGGAGCTCATTCCTCTGGCCAGATTGGAGAGGACCCTCAGGGTATCCCCAACAACCTGCTGCCATATGTTGCCCAGGTACACAAACTCTATGCCAAATCCACGGCTAGATCAGAGCATACAGTGCATATTCCACATGTGTTGGAGTTCTTAGCTATTGGATGATTTCACAGTGTTTGCATTGCTTTATTCATCTCCTTCATAGGTTGCCATTGGAAGAAGAAAGTGCCTCAGCGTATTTGGGAATGATTATGACACACTTGATGGGACAGGTAATAGAAAAGACCAGTAACAGTTTAATTGTGGTTTGAAATGTTCTTTTGGGGTGAGTGGCTCAAGGTTTTCTTTCTCTTGGTAGGTGTGCGAGATTACATCCATGTTGTTGATCTGGCAAAAGGACACATAGCCGCTTTAAAGAAGCTGAAGGACAACTGTGGCTGCAAGGTACATTTGAGAAAAGAGCAAACACAAAGGTTTTTCAAAAAACACTTTCAGTCATTTTCGGGTTCATTGATTATTCATGTTTAAACATGATTGAGATATTTATGGTTGTGCTGGCACATGCACATTATTGTGTCTGTAGGTTTACAACCTGGGAACAGGGACGGGCTACTCCGTGCTCCAGATGGTGAAAGCCATGGAGAAGGCATCAGGGAAAGAGGTGAGTGACAAAAGAGTGCTTTTCTCTCCAAAGTAAATTGTCATGTGACTTGGAGCAGTAACCACACTGCATCATGTCATGTGAGTTCAAGGACAGCAAAGCTGACATTGAAGGTGAAGGCTGATTCAGTGAAGTTCCCACTTTTTAGGCTAAACCACCCTCCTTTTGGTTAAATTCAACTTAACTTCAATGCACCCTCTCCATAGATCGCATACAAAGTCGCCCCACGTAGAGGCGGAGACATAGCATCCTGCTACGCTGATCCCTGTTTAGCCGAGAAGGAGCTGGGCTGGAAGGCTGAATTTGACCTGGAAAGAATGTGTAAGAACAGCCACACATCTGTATGCATTTTATCGAGTTCTTTTTGATCAAGTATTTCCCTATAATCTCCTGATGTTATTTTTCATACCTGTGTAGGTAAGGATCTGTGGCGATGGCAGTCCACGAATCCCACCGGATTTTCCAATGGCACAGCTTCTTGACGCAACTCCAGCCTTTATTATTGTTAAATCTTGTTCTGAATAACTGGGACAAAATCAACCATCAACATCTTCATTTCTGTTTTTCATATAAACCCAATGATTGAGTGAATGTTTGTTTTTTTCATTTTGTATTTGTATGTTAATCTTATTTCCTGATTGCATTAGAAAACACATGTAAAAATGTCTTTCTGATTCTCTGTGTTGTTGTTTTGGATTAACAATGGATATTTTCTCTATTAATGTATTGATCGGTGAGCCATAAGAATGAAAGAATAAATCATTTTCTTAATGAGGAAACTGAAGACCATTGTGAAACTGGGCTGTATGATTGTAATTAAAGGAGATTTACAATTACAATGCTGACTACATTGTGATTAAATTAAAATTCTATAGTGACACAGATCCAACACCAAAACACCAAACCATAAGAACATTACAGTCAAATGTACGCTCACCTGTAGAAAACGTTTGAGCACCACAAGGCATTATCATAGTGATGCCCAGGCAGATTAAACAAATTACCACTATGATAGGGTCATTGGAGGGCTTGAATATCACAAACAGGATGATTGCACAATTGTATATGACTGGGTATTCTGTGTTCAATATTAATATTCTGCCTATGCACTGCATTTAAACGGGGCACTAGGGCTTTAAATGGTTCCTTGAACCCTCGGGCACCCAGTTAATAAACACCCACGTCAGCACAGTGCTCCAGTCGCTCTAACCGGGTTTCGGTCTTTAGGGCTGAGCAGGAAGTGCCTGACTGTGGACCCTGGACGAGAAAAAAGAGCACAGAGAAAAGGCTAAAGAAATTAAAAATGGAAATGGTGGCAGACTTGGGTGCAAGTAAACTCTATCGGGCGCCGGGTGAATCAAGTCACCAGTGAGTATCGATGGATTTGTCAGGGTATCACGGCGTGGGGCGTAAGCGGGTCCTGCCGACACCTCACGCCTGGGAAAGAGTCGCTGGGTTTGGGCAGCAGGCAAATCCTCCTCGCTGCTCGCTGCGCTCCGGACCTCCGGCGAGAAGTGGGGGTGGTCTTGAGAATGGAAACGGGCGTTTTTTAGCGCGGCTTATGGCTACTATGAAATACAATGCGAATATATGTATTTTATCAGCTCAGCGTGTTCAGTTGTTGGGAGGTTTGTGTCTATTTTCTATTGTGTGCTGGCTGGAGCCTGAAGTGGGCGTCGCTCCAGGACAGACTGGGCTTCTCTGGCGCGCCGCTGCCCGCTTTTTCTCTCGCAGGACTGCAGCACTCTCATGTCGTTTTGGGGGTTGGCTGATGCCCGAATTTAACGGACAATAGTTTGATTAAAATACTAGATTTGGTTTCGTGTGACATGAGGAGCCCTGTAGTGTGGCGGGCGGGCGTTGCGCCGCGGTTTATCGGGCGCTGTGGATCCTGTCAGCAAGCAACGCACAATTAAAAATTAATGCGTGTAACTCCCGAGTCTAGGCTACATGAGGATGGCTAAATAGGTTAGAGAAAAATAACTATTCTTCAAATGAGGTTGCGGCAATTTCTTTCTCTTTTTTGGATGACATGCCCGGTCATATTCTCTTCCAATCAGACTGTTGTATTTGTAACATCAGAGATTTCACCAGCGTCCCTCTGGGATGATTACGGGGTTTTGCCACCCGATGCGATGCTCTCTGACTGGAATCGGGTGTAGCCCATTAGAAGGAGACTTTGATTGATTGCTCGTCCAACCAATCGCTATCCAGAATGAAGTCCGGTGGGCGGATGTTCTGCGGAGCTGGGCAGTGCAGAAACAAAGAGAGGGAGAAATACACACATTAATAGGGTGTCATTGGTGTGTTTGCTACGTGACCTGCTGTAATATTTGGGGTCTGTAGCATAATCATATACCAAGGTTAGCTGGCAATAAGTTCAGATGTCCCATAAATCACACTCCAGGAGTGCATATTCCCCCCCTTTATATGTATAATTCAAATGATATATTATGTAGGCTGTGTCTAGGCTCATACATATAGACTCTTTGCTTAAATCAGGATCATGAAGATGGAAGTGTCTCAATAATTCAGTAATCAGTGTCCACATGGCCTCTGTGATCTGGTATTTTCTTCAAGAACAAGTCAGTATGAGTCCTATGTTGTCTCCTGCAGGCATCCTCAGAGGTGGTTCAACACTGCTGACATCACAGTGGCCCACCAAAGCAGCCTGCTGAAGCAGCTCAACCATCAGCGCCGCCAGGAGCTTTTCTGTGACTGCAGTGTGCTGGTGGAGGGCCAGCTCTTCAGGGCCCACCGCAATGTCCTGTTTGCTAGCAGCGGCTACTTTCGCATGCTGCTGTCCCAAGGGCCCGACGGGCTATCTGACTCTGTCAACGCCACCTTTGATGTCTTCAGCCCGGAGACCTTCACCGTCATCCTCGATTTCATCTACTCTGGCCAACTGGACCTCTCCAGTCACAATGTCATTGAGGTGATGTCTGCAGCCAGCTACTTGCAGATGAACAATGTCATCAACTACTGCAAGAACTTCATCAAATCCTCCTTGGAGATCAGTGTGAAAGATGAAGACAGTGACCGCTGCATCAGCTTGTCTGAGACCTGCAGTTTTACCAGTGCAGGAGAGGAGGCCTCAGAGCAGCAGCAAGGCCCCAGCTCTGTCAGCCCACCACCAGCGCTCTGGACAAGGGATAACTCCAGATCCCAGTGTGGCTTTATGGGGAAGGATCCAGACCAGGAGTCATTGGCCTCAACCTTGAAGGCTAACCCAAGCAGCCCTGCTGATGATCTCAAGGCAGAGACAGAGGACCTGCAGGACCCTCAGGATCCTCTGTACACCTTGCCTGGATCAGAGCGCCGACGAGTTAAAGGTGG
Organism: Eutrigla gurnardus; assembly: GCF_963514095.1. Classification (NCBI taxonomy): domain Eukaryota; kingdom Metazoa; phylum Chordata; class Actinopteri; order Perciformes; family Triglidae; genus Eutrigla; species Eutrigla gurnardus. The sequence goes on along the minus strand of NC_139921.1, from coordinate 13,830,775 downwards.
AATCAAGAGAAGAGCATCCCACAGCATCCGCTCCAACCAACCGGAAGACTTAGACATCGAGGAGGCGAGGACACAAAAGGCTGAAAAGGCAGAGGAGTTGTATGCTACTTTACCCCCTATTGTGGGTGTTATTGGACACTTTAATAAAGGTGAGTTTGGGAAAATGGAGAGACAACTTTCTCATGACATATATCTTTATATATATAATACATATATATATATATATATATATATATATATATATGTATTATATATATATATTAGGGCTGTCAATCGATTAAACAGTTTAATCAGATTAATCACAAGGTAGCTGTGGATTAATCACGATTAATCACTATTCGTAAATATATATGAAAAATTCCCATTTTCTCTGTATATTGTTGTGGGAATGGAAAGATAAATGACAAAAGGCGTATATGCACCAGAATATGAAGCCTCCACAAATAGAAATGCACTTACACCACTTTTTATCAGACTGAGTATGAATATTTAAATTTCAAAACTTGCTGATATGGAGTACTGCTACTTAATAGGCTATTACCACTACAGTTCTAACAATAACTTTGAAAACATTCAACTTTGTGTTGCTACAAAGAGAACAGAGTGTGCAATATTGATATTAATAATAAACTGTTCAACCTGCTGTCAGTTACACATTTAAAATAAACACTAAACCTCAAAAAGCTCCGAGACTCAGAGGAGCTAGTCACTGAAAGGAGAATAGTGCTGGTTCACCTTAAATATCAGCCCACCTTAAAAGGTTAGCCCAACTTAAGTGTGACTGAGCCAGAGATTCTTTTTTATTTTTATTTTTGAAAACTTTATTCCTGAGCCAGTTGCTAATGTTGGGGCTAACTGCTACATTCACAGCTGTAATGTCATTACAGCTCTGTAACTGTTCACCCCCCCGGACACTTGCTAACGTTGTCGTTTATTGATAGTCCCGTCTTGTTTTTTTCCCTTTTAATGCGTTAAAAAACAATTTGTGCATTAACTCTAAGAAATTCACCAGCATGCATTAATGCCTTCATTTTGACAACCCTATATATATATTAACGAGCAGGGGGAAGTGGGAACATTCAAATAAAAAACTCCAAGATTAAAGAGGTGCATTTATGAGGAAAAAAATCATGAGAGAATACATTTATGAGAGAAAAAAGTAAATACTCTCCCAGATTATGGTGATAATTAATGAGAAAATAACATAAATTTGCAAGATCATAATGTCATAAATTAATACTTGGATATTTTGAGATTGATGTGGCACATTTACGTGAAAAAACTCACACATTTTAAACAACAATCTTGCAATTTTCTACTCTTAAATTTGCTTTTTTTTTTTTTTTTTTTTTTTTAATGTTCTCGTAGATTTATCCCCCTGGCTCTGTATTTCTATTTATTTATTTTACCTACAATGACCCTTCTACTACCTTGTAACTGAAAATCACTTGCATGCAACATTTCAAATAAATTGACTGCAGTTAATAATTTATCTCTAAATTTATGCCAAAATTAAATTCTCATATACAATAATGTGATGGCATTGTCTGCATTGAACTATGTCTTTTTGCTGACTCACACTTACAATTAAGTGACAAATGTGGGCTTCTTTTTCTTAATCCTTTGCCATGTTTTCAGCTATACGGATGCTACGTCTCAACCACAAATTCATTTTCTTGATTTTCATTGTCATTCAACAGCTGTAACACTGATTACGTTTTTTTTCCTGCTTACAGCAGCTAATGAGTGCTTATTAGGAATTTTGAATGTCAAATGTGGTTTATTGAACTTACGTTTACATTTTATTGAACCGTGTAAATATTTTAGGACCTCTGATTAAGATTTGTTTTGTTTGTTAATATAAAAAAAATATCTCAAGTACCACTTGCAGTACTCCAAAGTACCACTTGAGGTACTAGCACCCCCATTTGAGAAACACTGCTCGAGTGGGACCTGGTCTCACAGCACAGCAGCTCGAATGGCATTCGCCAGAGAACACTAGAATTGGCAGGTCTGCCATTGGTGCCAACATTCTCTTCACAGATGAGAGCAGGTTCACACTGAGCACATGTGACCAACCTCAAAGCACCTGGAGACCCTGGTGTACATAATCCTGCCTGTAACATCATCAGCATGGTGGTGGGTCAGTGATGGTCTGGGAAGGCAAATTCTTGGAGGGTCGCACAGACCATGGCCAACCCTGACTGCTGAGATGAGATCGTCAGAGTGATTGTCAGACCTTGCTCTGGTGCAGTGGGTCCTGGATTCCTCCTGGTGTAGGACTATGGAGTGTGTAGGCAGTTCCTGGATGACGATGGCATTGATACCATTGACTGACCCTTGTGTTCCCCTTACCTCAATCCAATTGAGCACCTATGGGTCATTATCTATCGGTGCATCTGATGCAGCCAAGTACCACCACAGACTGTCCAGGAGCTCACTGATGCCCTGATCCTGGTCTGGGATTAGATCCCCCAGGACACTATCTGCCAACTCATCAGGAACGTGCCCAGACGTTGTCAGAAGAGCATACAGGCAGTTGGGGACCATACACATTATGAGTTGCCAACTTGCCGTGATGAAATTCTTGCTTCAGCCTCTGATTTCAGTCTTTGACTCTGATTTTCGGTTGGGGTTTTGACGCCATCATTGGTTGATGATTTTCTTTTCCATTGATTATTGTCTTTATCTACATCATAAAGATTTTCCACTGGAATAATTTGTTCATCAAGATCTGATGTGTGATTTAAGTGTTCCCTTATTTTTTTTTGCAGTGTATACACACAGTATATATAATATAGTTTATATACTTAATATAGTATGTTTTATGACAATGTTTATTACATATTACACTATGACTTTTTTCAACACTGACTTTTTATTACTTGACATTCGATTCTATTACTTTTGTAGGCCTTTGTGTACTGTATACTATACTATGACATATTATTACATACTATACCATTTTTGGTATAGAATGTACTTTTTTGTAACACTATAGCAAGACTTTTAGGCCTTTGTGACATATTATACTATGCCTTTTATTACTTTTTTGACACCCTGTATGTACGACTTTTTCATTTGGATTAGTTATTTAATTACTTTTTTTTTTAATCATTTTTGTCAACAAACTAAACTGTGACTTTTTATGACATACTATCTACTATGACTTTCTTCAACATACTATTGTATTACTCCTTTAGACCTTTGTGGAAGTCCTATACTATTGACTAATTCAACATGCTGTACTTTTTTCAACAATCTATTTTATGAATTCTTCATGACTTCCTTCAACATACTATAATATTACTTTTTCCTGACATTTTTCTACATAGTATACTGTGACATTTTTATGAATCGTATGCTTTTTACGACTTACTATACTATGCATTATTTATGACTTTTGCTATGTTACTTTTTTACGACATACAATAGTATTACATGACTTTTCATGACATACTATACAATTATGTTTTATTATGTTTTTATTTTATTACATACTACACTATGACTTTTTATGATGTAATATGCAATGGTTTTTAAGACATACTATGCAATTACTTTTACATAACATTTTTATGACATAGGCTACTATACTATTACTTTTTATGACATGACTTCACTTATTTTCTCTGACTTTTGTGATATACTGTACACTAACATATTTCTATTAATTCTTGTGATATACAATGTTATTATTTTTTAAGATAAACAATCTTACTTCCTATTTTTTTTTATTTTACTTACTAGGCTGACTTTTTTTTTGACAAACTGTAGTCCTCTAGAAAAGAAGAAAAGGAATAACATCATCATCAGACTGGCATGAGTGTAACCCTCAAAAGAGGCCAGTTCTTTCCATATCTACGAAATGAACAGAAAAGCCAAAGCTTTTAACAGTTTCTCTTCCTCTTTGCAGACTCCAACCCAATTATGCGCTTCAAATGTCCCTTCTGCACACACACCGTGAAGAGGAAGGCAGACCTGAAGCGTCACTTGCGCTGCCACACTGGAGAGAGGCCGTACCCCTGTCAGGCCTGCAATAAACGCTTTACTCGCCTAGAGCATCTTCGAAGCCATTTTGAGACGGTAGGTTTACAACCAGGAGGTGACAGTCATTTATTATCATTAACAGCTTCAGAAGCTAAAAAGAAAATACTCCAAGCTCTATTGTTGGAAAACAAAAGATGCATTGTTGTCTTATGTCTATCAGTATTTACAGTCACCTACTCATAGCCATTCAGCTACAGAAACACCAACAGCAGCACAGCAATTATGGTGTGTTGTTTCTCCACAGATCCACCAAGCCAGGAAGCTGGTGTGCAGGAAGTGTAAGTGTCAGGTGACGGAGGATACCGGCCATGTGGTGTGTGAGGGCACCCGACGCTACCGCATGTGCACTGCATGCATCCAGGAAGTGGATTGTGATGACATTCCCATGGACAGTTTAGATGAGGCAAATGAAGAGCCAGCCCTTTTATTGGGGATGGACGGGGAGGAGGAGGGGGACAGCAAGAGGAGCTGGATGGTAACCGATGACGACGATCTAGCTGAAGACTCGGGGGCTGACCTAATCATCCAACAAGTGGACGACAGTGACGAGGAGCTGCAGTGAAATGGAACCAAAGTGTAGTTGCAGAAGCATGCCCAAATATTGTGTGTGTGTGCGCTAAAGCCATGCAAGAGAATTTATGCATAAAATATGTGATCCACTATTGTAGATACACACCCTTAATATATATTAGTTTTCAATTAGTTAAATGCGACTGGCTAATCTTTACTTTCAATAAGTTGTTTAGCTTTGTGACAAAATGGAATGCTTTTTTCAAGCTTTATAAAGATATGCAATATCCAAAGCATGCATATTCAGTGTTTCTTTTGCTTCATTCAATTGTATTTAAATGATCACTTTTATCGAGGATGATTTTTTTCCTATGCATAAAAGAACACCTCTTGCTACTTTTGGGACTTTCTACTTGCATAAAGCTGGCATTTGAGCAAACAAGGACACAATAATGACTATTTCCTGACTTCAGTCAAGAGTGGACATTTCCCAACTTTACACGGTTGCAGTTTTTTAAGATTATGTTTGATAAGATATGCCTTATGATTTAAAAAATATAATTTATTTGTTTGGCTTTTTACTTTTTGACACATTAAAGATATTTTATGAATTCCCATGTGTATGTGACATTTTAATTGAATTTATAAAAGTAAATGATTTTAAGGATGAGAAAATGAAAGGAGAAAATAATGAAAACGCTAGACTTAAGATCAACAGCACCATGGATATTCTTTTAGGAAGAATAGCCATAACTTGGCAGCTGGACTTGGACTAACTGACTAGTGGATATTTCAGGTATTTCACCTCTTGTGGGTCATCAGAACCCTCCGGTATCTGTCCCAAAATGTACTCACAAGTACAGAGGAGAAAGAGCAAAAACACATCAGGGAAGCTCTTAAAACTTAGGGATAACCTAATGGGCCTTCATCAACAGAACAAAGAGACACAACATGGACAGAGAGAAACAACAAAAAAACTCAACAACATTGTGATTCCATACATTAATGGTGTTTCTATCAAACAAATTCTAACAAATAAAGATTAAGGTTTCCACTTCCCTCCACCCTTTTCACTCCTGAAGCCAGTGTCCCACATGGTGCAGTCCTCAATCCATTACTTTTTCAAGGAAACCAAAGACTCAACCACCTCAAAGGACTTAGCAGACGCAAACATGGAGCATCACCGGAAGTCATCATCACAGTTGACCAAACATACATCAGATCCATTTTTGAATACGCAGCCTCAGCACAGCCTCACAACACCAATTCAACATAGTACAAATCATCTAGAACCAGGCAATAAAAATGGTAGGCTATACCAACTCCTACAGTACATAGCACCGACTACATCCATAGTATGTCTGGACTCAAAACAGTTCAAGAAAGAAACCTCATCCTCTCAGAAAACTACATCCATAGAGCCATCCACAACCCAGCAATGAAACAGTTAATCCACGTAATCACAATGGGCCACCAGAACACCACTCAATGATCATCCAAAACAAACCACCATAACCTTCGAAATCCCACCTCCAACAGTAACCCATAGCTACATGACTTAACGTCATTCCACTCATCCCATCTCCACACACCTCATACAGGCATCATTCTTCCTATCCATTGTCTCTGCCCAGCAAAACCTATTTTTTATGACAAACTTTACTATCACTTTAATGACATTCTATTCTATGATTTATAATGGCATATTATACTATTACTTTTTGACATAGTATGACTGATTCATTATTGTTTTTGGCATACTATGACTTTACTAATACTATGGCTTTTTACTACATACTATACTATGTCTTTTTTATGGCATCTATACTATGATTTTTTTTAAACGTTTTATAACAAACTATGCAATGACTTTTAAAGACATAATATACCTTGTTTTTTCTATTACTTTTTTTTAAATTACATACTATGCTATTGTATTAGTGGTATGTTGTTGGTGTGTTGGAGTGATGCTGTGAAATGTGCAAATGAGAGATGGGTTGTAGCAGGAAGTGCTATTGTGGTTTTATTTTAGAAATGCTATATTGAGCTCAAGCAAGCTTCACTTCCTCTTTTGACTGTCTTATGGGAAGGTACATATTTAAGTTACTGTGTTTACCTTCTGTAGTTTTCTATATATGTGTGATGTATGTTCCTTTGAAAGAATGTAAAATGAATTTATTGTAATTTTATTTGTTTGCCACTACATGGGTGATTGTTTTATGCATAAATCTGCTAACATCAGGAGCTGGATGGTAACCAATGACGACAATCTGGCTGGGGCTGACCTCATCATCCAACAAGTGGACATCAGTGACTAGGAGCTGCAGTGAAATGGAACAAAAATGTATTTTTAGAAGCATGCCCACATATTGACATGTATGCATAAATCTACATCTAGTAATGTAAACACACACACTTAATATAGTTGTCTGATAGCTAATCTTTACTTTCAATACGATTTTTACTTTTGTGACAAAATGGAATGCTTTTTAAAGCTTTATAAAGATGTGCATTATCCAAAGCATGCATATTCAGTGTTTCCTTTGCTGTGATTGTAGCTAAATGATAACTTTTTTGAGGATATTTTTTCCTTTGCATAGAAGAACACTTCTTCTATTTTCATAAAAGCTGGTATTTGAGCAAAGCAAATTAACAAGACACAATCATGAGTTTTGCAGTTTTTTATGATTATGTTCGATTATAATATGCAGAATGATGAAACATAATGTACAGTATGTGTGGGTCATTTCACCTCATTTTTTGTGTTAAGGAAATTATTTTCAGGATAAGAATGGTAAAGGGAAAGGGGAAGTAAAAGGCAGATTTTGTGTTTATGAAATGCAACTAAAACATAATTGTGTATAACTCTTTGTTTTTTTTATTTGTGAGTTTATCTGACATGTAATGCCTTGACGTTTAAAGGTTGAGTAGGTGATTCTATTTAGAAACACTTTCTGTTATGTTACTTGAAATCCTTGTAACATACCGATAGCAATGAATAAATTAAATGCTCTGACATAACATTTTTAAAAATGCCCTCTGCTGCCGTAGCAGGCCTGCAAAAACCCTGTCTGTCAATGCTTACTTCCTGATTTCATGCACTCTGCCGATGTCAAGCACTTGTTTGGTGTTCTGGGGAAGGGGCTTTGGATAGAGGTCTGAATGAAGCGAGTGGGAGTTTTTCGATTTGTTGATGCGTTCAAAGTCAAAGTCTCTGTGGTTTTTCCAAATTACCTACTCTGCCTTTAACAGTACCATGGGTATTCCTTTAGAAAAATGACATTTGTGAATAAAAACAAAATATTTTGCCATGATATAAATTGTGCTGTGTTTGCATTTAATGACATCAACATTTTTACATACTTTTTAATGACTTTGTCTGATATACTGTAATATTACTTTTTATGACATTCTTCAACATACTATTGTATGACTTTTTGTCACATACTAAACAATGACTTCTTCTGACTTTTGGTTGATATACGATACTGACATTTTACTTACTGTCACTTTTTAGACATATTCAATTATAGATTTGGACTTTTTTCAACAAACTACACTATGACTTACTGTAATGTTTTTAAATACAATACTATGAATCATTATGAATCCATACTTTCTTGGACATACTATACTTTGTCTTTTATGATTTTTTCAACAAACTATTATGACATTCTTTACTATAGTACAGTATTTTATGAAATTGTACCACTTATTTTGACTCCTATAGCCTAGTTTTTTTTGCAACGATATTACACACGACTAACTATATGACTTTTTTCGACACACTAGACTGACTTTTTATATACGGTAATCATACCATAAGTTTTTAATGACGTTTTTTGACATTTTATATTGACTTTTTTCTACACACTATACTATCGCTCCTTATGACATTTGAATTACTTGTTTATGACTCTTTTATGAATTATTACACCGTTTTATATAAAACTATACTGTTCATTTTCATATCATACATTTAGATTACTTTTTTGGCATTATGTAAGTCTTGTGTAAGTTGGGCCTTATATGTTTCTCTCGTCCCACTTCTGCAGTAATGTCTTTAAAAGTATTATTAGATTTGATGACACACAGCTTTCAAAGTTGGTCTCTCAGCTGAATGAATGGCCTCAATAAAAAGAAAACCATGAATCTGAAAAAATTAAATGTTACTTTGAGCAGTTACTTTCTATAACCCCCACGTGTGCACAACCCTGCAGAAAGATGTCACATTGCTGGATTTTGAACAAATTGCCTAGTATGAGTGAGTCCTAATGCCAGACCAGACGTTCTCTCTGATCAACTTCTTAGTTTTGAACACCCCCTGGTGGCTTCATGTGCCTTCATTTGTAAAGAATGGGGGACAACAATCCTTGTGCCCCATTAGCACAGTGGTGGTCACTGTCAGCTCCTCTTGGACTTTGTTGAATGACATTCAAGCAGGAACTTCAACTCCATCAGCAGGATCCTACTTTTCATACAGTGACCCACACAAGCCTTCTTTTTTCTTTTAAACCTTCAACCCATTCCCTCCCACTCCTACCTTGAAAGTCCATACAGGTACAGATTCAACACACAGTGAAATTTATTCAATGAATTCCACATTCCACACAGAAAATAGTGCACAGTAACAAATACATATGAATAAGTAAATGACAAAGAGAAGACGTTCTAAAACGTGAAGTCAAGTGTATAAGAGTGAATATAAATATAGTTCAATTACATAGCCTACTAAGAAATTACATTGCCATTTCTTATAGAAGCGGTCTACAGAGCCCCTGAGAGTGAATGTTATCTTCTCAAGTTTAAGGGAAAATACTACGTCCTTAAGTTACATAGAGGATAACGGGGGATGAAGAAAGAGAGAGAGAGAGAGAGAGAGAGAGAGAGAGAGAGAGAGAGAGAGAGAGAGAGAGAGAGAAAGAGAGAGAGAGAGAGAGAGACCTCCACTCTAGCAACATTTGGCGACAAGCTAGCAAAGATCCATGCCACTATCAGCCTGTCTGTATAGTGGGGTCTTCTGGATGAGTAAAATAAACATGCAGGCTTGAATATATTTTCCTATTTTTTTTGTGTGAAACCAGTATTTGTAAATTGAGACTGCTATCCAACTGGCAGAGTAGAGATACAATACAAAACATGTGTAGTTCTGCAGACATTTGAGAAAGCAGTCGTATCTGTAATCTGTATCTGGGACAGTTAGGCACCCAAGACTTTAACAGAGGAAAAAGAAAAGAGGGGGAGAAAGGTGACCATTGTCATTATTGCCTCAATCAGGCCAGTCATGAATAGAAAAGCAACGTGTAAAGACTATTGATTGGGTATGAGGAATGAACATAGTAATTGAAGTAGCCTACAAAAGTGATTGCTTTATATTTAACGGGCTAAAGACAGATGGCAGAAAATTGCCCCAGAACATGGCTTAAGAAGCAGTTAGTAATAGAAACTTCTGGGTGAAATAATATCAACAACTTAAGTGGGCTTGAGGCACATCAAAAAATGTATAAATCAGTTTTAAGTCTCTTTATTTTTAGTCTCACATCAAAGTTCCCTCAGCCATATGTGTGCGGTGCCTCTCTCCTTGTTTAACACAGATGCTAGATTTCCTAGGTTAGTAAATTGATGGTGAGCTATTCAAAAGTTCATGTTTTCTCAGCAAAAATATGTTTTTCTTAAAGGCATACTCTGAGCCAGAAATCACCACTACACCATCATTTACACACACCAACAGTTTAATCGCTATCTATATTTTTAAGGTTTTTAATTAGATTTTAATTAATAATTTTTGTTCTATCAGTAGGCCTAACAGACTGATTTATATAATATTGTATTCCCCAAAATCACGGTGACAAAGTATTTTCTTATTTATGGAGTGATACTAAGAAATATCCCAAATTCCCTTTGTGACATCCTTCGACTGTAAAATATTAACGAAATGAAACAACAATTTTGAACCTGGCTTTATCCATGTTCAGATTTCTGTGGAAATGAACAAACATGCAATAAAATAAAACGTAATTTGCATATTCAAACACACTATTTCACAAAACTTATAATACGGTAATACGAAAAAATAATTCCCTTAATATAACAATATAATAACAACCTAGGGACGTTTTAATGGCGAAACCTATTAGTGACATTTTTTTTACCGAAATTATTTTTCAATTCACATGCCAGGCCCATAGATGGCAGTGTGGAGCTGTTGTCATATGTGAGGTAATCTCCGTTCCCCCTCTCGAGGAAGACATACTAGAGGCTGGACCATCATGGCGGCCGTCATGAGACTTGTCAACAGAAGTGCTTTAAGTTCAGCAGTGGGTCAGCAGTATGTGGCGTTTAGCTCAGCAGCAAAGGTCAACACAGTGAGTTTACTTGTGCTCTAATGCCCTTATCTTATAATTTGTATTGCGCACGTTTTGCTCGCAGGTAGTGCTCGTCAGCAGCTAGCATCCTCTGCGGTTAAGCTAACAGCTGTTTTAACCTCGGTTCTTAGTTGGCTGCGTATCAGTTTTAACAGGTCAGCTGTTCCTAATCTAATGCTACTTTAACATCTGTAATAAATGTGTTTGTGTGTGTGTTTGTGTAGGCGGGTCTTAGAGCAGGTCAAGCTCTTCCTGAGAAGGTGAAAATTGTGGAGGTTGGACCCAGAGATGGTCTTCAAAATGAAAAGGTAATGTTACGTAAGAATTGGTTCATTGGATTAACGTTACACAGCAGCTATGATCCAGGAAATATCTGTCTGATGTCCACTCACTGGTCACTGTTTTAACCATCAGTATACTGAGATAGAGCAAAATGAATGTGTTGCGTAACCTGGTGAAAGACACTTGTGTATTTGTGTCAAGTGTTTTCAAGTGTTCCTCATCTTGTTGCTTTACGTCTTCCCCTCTCAGATCATCGTGCCAACAGAGACTAAAATAAATTTGATTGACATGCTGTCAGCGGCTGGGCTGCCAGTCATTGAGGCCACCAGCTTTGTATCACCAAAATGGGTTCCACAGGTGAGGTTGTTCTCCCAGAGCAAATTCATGTGGAATGTGGTGACACGCCCAACGTTGCAAGGTACAGAACCTGCAGCGTATAGAAATGTGGCTTGTTTTCTCCAGCATTAATTGGTTTCTGTTGTTTGTTTTTTTCAAAATGTCAGATGGCAGACCAGGTGGAGGTGATGAAGGGCATCAGTAGGAAACCTGGAGTGTCTTACCCAGTCCTCACCCCCAACCTCAAAGGTTTCCAGGCTGCTGTGAGTGTGGAGCATTATATCCAAACACACTTTCCCGATAGCTACACTGACATAGTGTCCATACAGCTTCTTATGCAGTAGGTAAAGGTGCTTTTCAATAATCAAACATGTTGCTTCTATTACTTTCCTTGCCTCCTCTCCTCATTCTAGTCCCATCCATGAGAGATGCGAGTGGAGGTGGTGAGGAAGAGATGTGAAGTCGGGGGAACAGGCATTTCAGAATTAACATCTGTGCTTTGAAGCAGTCATTAGGCTTGTTTGAGGTGAACTGCGCCTCACCTGGAAAGTAGACGAGATCAGGCGGCTGCAGAAGGAGGCGGAGACACAAAGCTGCGGTCCAGTCGGACAGTTTCCAGCAGCCTTCAAAGAATTTACAGGAAGTCATAGAGATTGTTAGATGCAATCCGTAGGCTATCTGTAGTTTGCGACCATGTTCAGATTTATACATTTAAAAACAAAAACACATTTGGATTTTTTTATTTGTTCGTAAATATCTGTGAAAATAAGACTAATGGCCTACAATTTAGCATTAATTAGAATTTCACATAAAATTAGCATTTTCTACTAAACGTGGTGTTTGTTGCATGATGTCAGAGCAAGTTGGGATCAAGTCGAACAACAATCTAACCGGTATGTATTGTGCAGCCTGTGATCAATTCTTTGCAGGCCTGGCGCCCACGAACAAGCCTATTCTAAAGCAATGTCAATGTGGCATGTGACAAATGTTCAGGTGTCATGCATTTTTAACACACTCATATTTATAAACACTCCTGTATCAATATGACATCTTTAAGAACAGAAAATGTGTTCTGAATGTGAGTTTTTATTGACATAGGCCCTTATTATTTAACATTAGCAGCTGTTTGCACTAAACATGTCACAATAATAGCAGTTGAATTGTACACAATAAAACATAAGTAATGGTTAATGGAACTGCATTTATATAGCACCTTTTGTAGACTTCTGGCCCCGGTTTCCCGATAACGTCCACTCTTAGCGCACTACTTAACTCCTACGTTATGACTTACCAAAGTTGTTTACCTCTATAGTCGTGGTTCCCGAAAGGTCTCTTAGGAGTCTTCTTAAGAAACACTCCTTACGTCGTTCGTACATGGCACTGTCCAGAAAGAAAGTGCTGAAATCTATTGCTCAGAGTTCGATTTTCCATTTCATGCGCAGGTGCATGACGGCACTATGTTATAAATGTAAATGTAGGCTATTGCAGTGTTTGCGAATAAAACATTGCTAGAAATCCTTCTAGGCCTAAACATTTATTTAACCATGGTCGAACATACTACCATAGCCTATACTGGGCTAATTAAATGACACTGTAATATACCTAGGCTACTTCTGAGGTTGAGGTAAAGCTTAGCCTTGTGATGAAATGCATGCACATTTTATTTTGTGCTTGTGTTTCCAGCAATTATTTTCTTCATGAATGACTTAAAACCATTGGTGAAACACAACACTGGCAATTTTCCATGCGCAACAGGGATTTCTGGGTTACTGTACAGTGGCGGCGACAAGTATCAGGAGCTGAAACATACGGTAGAGCTAAGAAGGCTCTAAGGGCGCTCCAGACCAAGCTTATCAACGTATGACGTACGAAAGAGATTCGTAGCAAAGAACGTTTCGGGAAACACGCAAAATGTTAAGTAGGAACTCTAAGTAGGGGTTACGAATGATGTAGCGTTAAGAAGGCTTTGAGAAGGCTTCGGGAAACCGGGCCCAGACCACTCAAAGCGCTTTGTACATGTCAGCATTCACCCACACACATTCATACACATACAAGGTGTAAAGTGTCATTACGGAACAAGGTTATAACAGCGCCCTACGTTTACTACACAAACTGAGGAAAAGTAAGTTTGATTGTCTTAAATAGCTAACTTATGAATACAAAAGGAACCGTTACATTTGTAGACTCCTGCCATGGTTGGAGATCATTCCAGCTGTTATGTCACTGATCTCAAAAAGACTTCGGCAAAGGATACATCAGTGTTTCCTCACACTCCTCCAGACCTTCCAATCTCTTTGATTTAAGAGATTGGAAGGTCCTCCTATGACGGTGGAAGGGGAACAACTATTCAGGTCTGGGGAAGAGAGAGAGGATGCGAGGAAGCATAAGTTGGCATATTGAAAAGCACTATCAATGTTTCATTTAAAATTCCTTTTCCTACGACAGGTGAAGGCAGGAGCTACAGAGGTGGCCATATTTGGTGCTGCGTCTGAGCTCTTCAGTAAGAAGAACATAAACTGTTCAGTGGAAGAAAGTTTACAGCGCTTTGACGAGGTTATGAAAACTGCCAGAGAGACTGGTGTGCCAGTTAGAGGGTAAGCTTACTGGCTCGCTCTTAACTGTCATCAAATTTGTAAATAATTGGAGTTTGGATTGAGTTTTGCATGAGTGTCTTTGTTTCTTGTCACTGCAGTTATGTGTCCTGTGTGCTTGGATGTCCGTACGAAGGCAAGGTGGCACCTGAAAAAGTTGCACATGTGAGTTCTCACATTATACATGTATACATTACATAAACTAGCAAACATCTATTTATCATCCTTTGACAAATAGCATAAAACATAAGCACTGTCAGTCACACAACCAGCATTGACTCTATCTTACAGGTAGCAAAGCGACTGTACTCCATGGGGTGCTATGAGATCTCTCTGGGTGACACTATTGGAGTGGGGACTCCAGGTAGCATGAAGGAAATGCTGGAGGCGGTGAGCAGAGAGGTGCCGGTGAAAGCCTTGGCGGTGCACTGCCACGATACCTACGGCCAGGCCCTGGCTAACATCCTCGTAGCCTTACAGGTCACTTTCTGCTCGTTTAAATGCCATAAAATATCATTGAATGATGTCAATCTTGGTGATCTATTGTAAGTGCAGTGTTAACTTTACCTTGAATCTAAAGTTATTTGTGTGTTGCAGATGGGAATCAGTGTGGTAGACTCATCAGTAGCCGGACTGGGCGGCTGTCCCTATGCCCATGGGGCTTCTGGGAATGTTGCTACAGAAGATGTAGTCTATATGCTGCATGGACTTGGGATTCAAACCGTAAGAAACTACAATTTGTTTCCCTTTAGCCTCCCCTGTTGTAGAAAATTGACTAGTCAACACTGTTGAAGGGATATGCTGATTACCGGGACGATGATTAACACTGTGGATGTGCGTGTCAGGCACAATTAACTAGCCACGGATTCCACTTAGATTGTAATTTACTGTTGACAGCTGGTAGGGCAGGTGAGGCTGGAACAATCAATGCTGGTTTATCTCAACAGAAAATATATACTACATTTAATGCATGGTCAGATTTAACACAATTTAAATAATTTAATAAATAAATTAAGCATCACGGTTCTGCAAACATACATTAACTCAGAAAAACTCACATTTACACTGCGAGCAACTGCGGTGTCACACCTGAAATCAATCCCATATCTAAACTCTGAAGAAACAAAGCCCCTCCCACTTCCTGCTCCTCACAACACCTGTCGTTTAGTTGATTTGATAAGTATAGATTAAAGATGTTGCTCTTGCTTTTGTGCTTAGTTATATATATACCACCTTATAACTTCTTAAGGTTTCTTCATGAATTAAATGCACCAGCTTTGCAGAATGTTCCAGTCCACTTCTAATTATTGTGTACGTACGATATGAGCTTCCTCATATTTGACCCTTTGACTTTCTGTCTTCATCTCAGGGAGTGGACCTCTCAAAGCTGATGGATGCTGGAGCTTTCATCTGTCGAACCCTCAACAGAAAGACCAACTCCAAAGTGGCGCAGGCCACCTGCAAGCTGTAGACGAGGCCAAACCACAGGCTCTTTAACAGACTACACTGCAGCACAGCTATGGAGTCGTCATCATCATCTGTATGTTCAGTTCTCCCTATATTCATTTTAGTTTGAGTCACTTTAAAATGATAGGCTACTGACTCCTCCCTATCTTTAGAATGAAGTATCTGATTCAGTATACACTACATGATGGCATAGCTGGAACAGTGCCTTATATAAAGTGAGTATAATCATACAGATGATACTTGTTAAAAGCCACACCTTCACCTGTTTCTTTAATGGCGGGTCTAAGCCAACGTGAGGCACAGACTTTGTTTAAATTAATAAATGACTATAATAATGAATTGTGTCCTACTGATGGATGAACTCACTGCTGATGTGGGAAAAGACCTAAGAGTTGTATCATCCTCAGTATGTAGAGAATTCTCTACATAGGGAGCATTTATGGAAACTATCTTGGGCATTTTGCTGGCTGTGAAGAACTTTCGATGTGCTGTGTATTTGTTTTTAAATGCAACTCTTCACATCAACATGTACATAACCAAGTAGATTGTGAATTTATAAAATAAATACTATTTCATAAATTAAATGTGTCCCTGATTTACACTTTTGTGATGTTTTTTGTATAAAGAAAGATGGGTACTTATATCAACCTTGGACTCATAGTTTCTTTCTAATTTGCCCTTTTTATAGTTTATTTTTGTCTATAGTGTATTCAAAAATGGATTTGAAGCCATCATTGACCATGTGGCACTAAAGTGAGCGTTAATCTTTTACAATCGCCATAGTGGCTTTGCAGTTTGTTGCGGAAATGATTCAAGATAAACAAACTGTTTCCTTTGCTGCACCTTGTTAAAACCTGACTGACAAGTCTGACAGGCAGACTGAGATTCTTACTGCTGGCCTTCGCAACACTTTGAAACATCATATGCATCAGATGATAGGAAAATAGCACGTCATGATGACTCACAGCTAGATACGGGCAAATACTTATTAGCATGTAAGTCTGGTGATCATCGGTGTAACAAACTTGGTTATGAGTCAGCAGTAATGGAAAAATCATCTTAAATAATATGGTGATCGGTATCGTGGGAGGTAACGATGTAACTCAACATATAAATGGAAACCATATTTCAGAAATAAAAGTAACAGCAGCCCTTATTGTTAACACACCAATGCAACACACATTCAATAAATGTAATATATTTAGTTTTGTAAAAAAAAAATTACATTAACAAAAACAAGTGCATAAAATAAATTTCCACCTGATGTCCACAGTGGACCATTAGGGACTCACAAAACAGCCTAATAGTTCAATGAGCCATCTGTTTGTTCAAGCTTCCTCCCACCTCCTCTTCTGTGCTCCAACACACAACTCAACAGCAGCATTCCTTTTCGCCTTATTTAAAATCAACAGTGGTCTTGGATGAGGCGAGTTTGTGTACAAGCACGTCAAAACACAGGCAGTCTATGTACAGTGTGTGACTGTACGGCATAAACCTGAGACCAAGCATACGTCCTGCACTAATGAAAGATGTGTTTTGAGCAAACCTGAAAAATAAATGCAGCGAAACCCAATATTTTTTTGGCCACTTTGCACACCTTTAAGTATAACTCAGCCATCACAGTGACTTTGGAGTGTCCACAATCCTATTCAAAATTGTTTACCATTCTTCAATTGACTCGAGGTCATCAGGGCAGCAAATGGTGGAGATAAACTGTGGTGTCCGTTCAGTTATATAACAAAAGCATCACCGAAGTGTGCATCTTATAACATTCAGTGACAACCAGACCGCTCTGACACACCACTGTATACACTGGCAGGGAGGGTGAATACCTCTGCCAGGTGTGTCCTGCCTTCTTGTGTGGAGCCGAGTGTCCCCTCCCATTTCACAACTCCAGTCACAAGAAAGACAAACCTGTGTGTGAAGGGGTGAAGGTGGAAAGGCACACAGACCTTTATTGTATTCAGAAAAGAAAATCCTTATATTATTAACAAATTAATTTGATAACCAGAGTTCATGTGCTCAAAAAGAGTCCTTGATGTGAACACAGGGGCCCACAGGATGAAGTACCGATGACTCAGCTTCCAGGGCCCAGCACATACTGACATTTTTTGGCTCATAGTTCTGAGTCTGTTTCCTGAGGTCTGTCATTAAGGTTCTAACCCCAAGCAATGCTGAATGCTGCAGCCTGATAACGGCTCACGAAAGAGAGGACAGATTCGGAGCGGAGGCCCGTATCTTCTCTTCCAGTTTGAGTCCAGATGCCCCGTGTGAAGACTTGAATGCGCTCTTAAAGGATGGAGGCTGTTCTTTCCGGTCCATCCTTGACTTTGTCACATTGCAGTTGTTGAAGGGGTCCTTGGGGTAGTCGTCATGATGCACCGCCACATTGCGATGACGCCTCTTCATCTTGTTCGCGATGCGTACAAAGCGCTTGGAGATGAGATAAATGATCTCGCAGATGTTCAGGATGATGCAGAGGCCTGAAGCTCCAACCATGAAGTAGGTGAAGACCTTCTTCTCAGTGGGGTGGCCGATGTAGCAGTCCACCAGGTTGGGGCACGGCGACACACTGCACTTGACCAGTCTCGGCAGGTAGAAGCTGTCATAGATGCGGTGGAGGATGTAGAGGAAGGAGACCTCGATGCCGGTCTTTACGAACAGGCTGATCAGATAGGTCCACCACAAGCCACCATGTTTTTTGCCCGTGTTGTTGTAAAGCTTGCTCTCTTCTCCATGCTTTGACTTGTACTTGCGCTCGCGGTCGTCGCGGTAGGCCACATGCATGACCACCATGAAGGACGGGCAGGTGACGAAGATGAGCTGCAGGGCCCACAGGCGGATGTGGGAGATGGGGAAGAAGTGGTCGTAGCAGACGTTGGCGCAGCCGGGCTGCTTTGTGTTACAGTCAAAGTCCTTTTGCTCGTCGCCCCACACTCGCTCCGCTGCCACCACGTACACCATCACCCTGAATACAAACACCACGGACAGCCATACCCGACCAAACGCCGTGGAGTATTTGTTCACCCCGCTGAGGAGGGCTTGGAAGGTCTTCCAGTCCATTTCTTTGGCTGGGAGTCAAATCCCTCTTCTGTGGAATTCCTCTCCTGATAGTAGTAGTTTATCTTTAAGCCTGGCAAGACAGAATGAAGAATGGGTGAACACGTTCGGTAGTGGTGGTGTCTCATTCACACTCCAGGTGGCTTTAGGAACCCAAAACCTTCAATTCTGACGTTTTAAAATCACGTGTTTATCTTCCAAAACGGATTTAATGTAAAAAAAATAAAATTAATTAATTAAAAAAAAAAAAACATTTATGAACAAGACCAGAAACAACCAGTGACAACAGTAAGGCACAGTTATGAGTAGGCCTCGTTCATAAAGGAAACAAGTTGGACCAAAGTTATGAACACACCCAGAATTCATATATAAAAAAAAAAACGTGCCTACTTCACAACTTTTATACAAATATTAATCGAAGAAACAAAGTAGGCTAAATACGATGTACTATTGTGTGTGTCACTTAATAGATACGTAGTCTCAAAAAACAGTATTTTACGCACAGCGCTATATCGGTTATTTGTATATATATATATATTGTTGGCTCTTTACCCACATTAATTCATACAAAAAAGCCTTCTTCCATAGACCGTATAAAAGCCAACGAATCAACTTCCAATCGGCTGAAATCGGCTCATTTTAGACGCATCGAAAGTTAAGTGCAGCGAGTTTTTCACTTACCAAAAGAAGCTTTAGTCCATTATTAGTTTAGAAACACGCGGTTACGTTTATCTCCGGGGGATTGCTTCCTGCTTTTAATGTCGTTTTAGTCCTTTAACGCACAGATTTGGATCCCTTCGACAGGCATGGGAGCGCAGTGTTGAGAAACGCGCCTGTGGGTGTGGTTAAAGAAGAAAGACTGGAGTTGCTGCAGATGTTTCACTCTCTCTCTCTCTCTCTCTCTCTCTCTCTCTCTCTCTCTCTCTCTCTCTCTCTCTCTCTCTCTCTCTCTCTCTCTCTCGCCGGAGTGTTAGGTGGCAAATCAAATATTTGCCCAACAGATCACAGAAAACCAGAAACCATCTCCAGGTACTTTGAATAGGATATGGAGATATGGACAACCACGTTTGGAACCAGATAAACCAATCAGAGCCTTGGTGATTTGACCCCACACATGGTTCAGAATTGGCAACATGGGGTCAAGCAGCAAGTCTTCTCAGACAGGGTTAATTGAGGCAAAGCTTCCTCTGAGGGCTGTTTGTGCTTATTAAAACGTTTCAAGACCAGATATTGAGGTCCATTGTTTTAATGTCCCGGGTTTCCAGAGAGTTCTGTCACCCTGTCCCAACGTGTTTCTGAGTGCTTCATACAGTAGACGTAAGAGGCGGACACACCCTAAGGTGAATGCATTTATTGTTGGTATGTTCTCAGTCTCGTCTTGTTGTTTCCAAAAGTATAACGAGTGTTGGGCAACATTCTTTCAGGGATTTTCTGAGGGGGTGGTTTAAAAAGATGAGGTGGCTGGTGGAGAAGAAGTCAGATTCAGTTCATTTGTTACAGAGTTCATGTGTTGTCATGACACCACAAAATAATATTCCATTTCCCTGTTCCTCTTATTTCCTGCACTATTAATTTATTCGTTCTTTTTTAACACACAGTTCCCACAACAGTGCCAAAAGACATATCGTGTTTCCTTTAGTCTTTTTATGGCCAAGCCCCTCTCATGTAACACTGTCACAATTCACAAGCCTTTTTAAACTCGTCCTCATTGTCAGATCGTGAGCTTTTACCTCCACTTCACTATCCGTCTGCTTTACCGACCAAACGTAGCCTATTCATTAACTGCTTTCCTGTGTTTTTGTTATGCAAGTTACACCCAGTTCCTCACTAGCAGTGTTTGCAGAGAAATTCAGGTCTTCAAAAGCTGAAAGGAACATCAAATATCAGCACGCCATTGCTGTGCCAGAGCTTGCCAGTTCTTGCAGGCCGGTGCCCGCCTTCAGAGCTCTTGAATCCTGTGTTTACATTATACAAAAAGGCTAAAAGACTGGCTCAAGTATCACCAGTTCCAAGTCCAGTCAGAGTTATTTGTTATCAATCACTTTAGGCTCACAACAACTAGCCCAACATTTCTAAGAAGATGAGAAAGCATTTACAAGGCTCTGATATAACAGCTGTCGAAATGTCACATGCATAGATTGCAAAATAAAAGTAATCTAATCAAGCTGACTGTCTTTTTTTCCACTTTGTTAAAATGTTGATGTGAAACTGAGATGTGGACAGCAATTCAGTTGTCTAGTACCAGACTAAAACATGGATAGAAGTAATTAAATCATCTTTAAATACCTTTAGAATGTTTGTATGTGTTGTATTTTCATCAGCGTATAAATAATAAAGACTTTCTTTGATGTAAAAGGCTGAATGTGTAATGACAGCAGTGAAAACGAACACTATAAAGAGAATGTTACAGTTCTCCTGGCTTCTCTAAATGAATCACTTGATCGCAAAGTCTTGCAGCCATGAGCTAAAACTCTCAGAATATTGTTAGAAGTATCAACTCCAGCCGTGCACTTCAGGAAAGTTCATGTGAGGCACGATCACAACATCTGTACTCGCTGCATTTGGAGCAGTTCAACTGACAATAATTGAAATCGAGAAGGGGGGAGGGGAAAGAAAAGTGGCTTATTGACTCCAGATGAAGAACTGGTCCAGGCAGTCTGCCGGGACACACCTGGAGGAATGCACCTGGTGAGTCAACTTTTTGACAGCAGCAAGTCTCGACAAGACATGACAAGACAGACCAACTCAACAGGATAGACATCAGTATCACTGGTGGTATTGTGAAAAGAAGGAAATGTACCAGTGCCGATAAGGCTGGGACAAAAAAGAGAAATACTAGCTGAGAAGAGTTGAGAGGATCCTGTAGTGGGAGTGAGTATAGGCTAATTTACAGAACCACCCAGTCAGGCTAGACAAACAGACGAAGGACAAAGAGAACTGTGCAGCGCCTGTTACACTTTATATTTGGTGTACCACTTAGATCCTTTTATAGCAATATAAAAGTGATGCTTAACTTCATCACTACACCAATATAACTGTAGAAACACTGATCCCGGAGAAAGGAAAAGTCATCCCTACTGACTTGCATATGGGTGGGTTGACACCTTTAAGTCTCAAATTATTTACAGATAAAACATTTTCCACTTCCTTCTTTTGGATTCAGATATCCATCATGGATGTAACTGCTGCCAACCTAACAGAAGAGAAGAAAAAATGCATCCCGACTTGTCTTTCCGGAAATCAGTCCCCTGATAGTACACAGACCTCTCTTGTGAGTTCATCGGAACTTCTGTCTAGTGTCTATCATTTATTGTTCCAATGAAATCTGTTAACACTGGCTCCTGCAGATGCGTTCATTGTTTGTGGAAAGAAACAGTTTGACTTCTTAAAATGTCATTCTCTATTGCTCTGAGCAGCGCAAACATGTGTTCTACTCCATGGCATTGAGATGGCAGCACGTGTTTCAGAGGCAGAGCAAACTATCTGACCAACTAAATGCCACAAGGAGAGAATAAGAAAATATGTGATTTTTTCCACTCTCGCTACATTACTCCTATCGCAGGTTGCAATGTCAATACTGGAAACATCCATTCAGAGGTTGCACGGACCAACACATTCCTACACAGGGTGGGTATAAACCAGTCTGTATGGATGAGTCAAACATGAGGAGTGAGAGACTCCTCCTCTGCCCCCTCAACGTACCAATCTGCCTAAACAATGAGGGCGTCGCTCCTAGCAACGGAACTGTGCGCCAAAGGATAGGAAAGCTTTTTTCAGCACATGGAAAAAGGGAGAGAAGAAAGAAAGTCTGAGGTTATTGTGAAACCAAGGAAGGGGTGCAGAATTAACAAATCCTTTGAGTGGTATTCTTTAGTATATTTCCTATGCTAAGATATTGTGTATGGTGGGGGGGGGGGGACACAATTTCAAATATGAAAATTATTATCTTTAATGAAAAATATTATTAACAACTATGCAGACACACTGCACCTCAACACTATGAAATACAAACATCCTCATATTATTAACAGCTGTGTTTACGACACTGCATTTAGACTTCATTGCTCTCTGCAGGTCAGAAAAGTAATATGCACAATATTTCAAACCGTTTTAAATTAAGTACAGTATTCCACAAAGAGCCAGAAATGAACTTGCGAGTGAAGGGAAAAGAAACGGTACAGCTCAAACCAAACATTTTGGGGTTGGGCGCTGAGCAGAAGGAAAACTTTACACAGAAAACCCACGTGTTTGTAAAACCATCGCCAAAACCAAGGAGTGACTCATGTAATTGGTCTCAAGGCCAAATTGTTGGGCTGTTGAACTCAATCTGGAACAAAATCACTGTAAATACTCGACTCCTACCACAGTGAGCACATTCCTGATCAATGACACATTTGGGCTCTCTGACATGTAGACACGGTTAAGAAAGACCTCCACTAGTTCAGTCTCTGAGCACACAAATGTCTGTTGACAAGTCTTGTAAGGAAGTGCCTGCAGTGGGAGGAGGGGCACGTTTCCTTTCCTACAAAATTGTTTCCCATTAAGTCTTTGCCTTTATTCTCAGTTCCTCAAGATATGGCAACGCTGTATGAAGGAGCGGGCGTTTGAGGGGGGGCTTTGATTGTCCCCTTTAGAGAGTTTGCCTCCATCAGGTTGCTTCCACTGGACATTGAGTTGGTCATGACGTGGCGAGAGTTATGGACCGCGGTGAAGCACTCGCGGCAGCGTTTGCCAATCAGGTAGAGGATTTCGAAAATGGAGAGGAGGATGCAGGCCAGGCTGGTGACCACCATGAAGATGGTGAAGATTCGTTTCTCGGTGGGCCGCGCGATGAAGCAGTCCACCTTGTTGGGACAGGGCTTCTGCTCGCACTTGATGAGCGAGGGGAAGTCATAACCTTCGTAGATGTGGTAGAGGAGGTAGACGAAGGTGACGTCCACACCTATTTTGAAGACCAGAGTGAGGACGTAGGTCCACCACAGACCTCCGCGCTTCTTGCCCGTGTTCTGGTAGAGGCGGCGGCAGTTCTCGCCATACTTGAGCCGGTGTTTTCGCTCCCTGTCGTCCCTGTAGGCGACATGCATCACCACCAGGAGTGAGGGGCATGTGACGAAGATGAGCTGAAGAGCCCACAGCCGGACGTGAGAGACGGGGAAGAAGTGGTCATAGCAGACGTTGTGGCAGCCGGGCTGAGCGGTGTTGCATTTGAAGTCCTTCTGTTCGTCGCCCCATACCTTCTCCGCCGCCACCACAAACACCATGACCCTGAAGAGGAAAACGATAGAGAGCCAAACTCGGCCGAAGGCTGTGGAGTACTTGTTCACCCCACTGAGGAGACCCTGGAGGAATGCCCAGTTCATGACGGGGTTTGTTCACAGTCTTGTCTTCTCTTCCTGCTGATGGAAGACAGAGGAAGCTCTTTTCAGCTTAAATGGCACAGACAAAACTGAGGTATCTACCAGCCTCAAACCAAAAGTAAACATTCAACTTTATTACGGTCATTATCACGGATTAAAAAAAATGAACTTAAACAGCAAATGAACAAACTGAACCTGGCCATAAACACGCACATTCACGAGTTCACATATCGCAAAGAAAAGAGAAAAAAAAAAGAGAAAAATGAGCGCCTAAAAGCGCCGCACGACTTGTATTAAACAAAATACTTATTGTCATACTGTTTTAGCACAGCGAGAATATAAAAGGTTATGGTTAATCATGTCAGACAACTCTTGCTCAATCAGCCATTCACTTCCCAACGGCTACGGTAACGCTTTTAAACGTGTATATTCCGTGCGCAATTGCGCGTATCCTACCCACGTCTAAAACCTTTTAAATGGGGTAAATCCAAACAAGTTACCATTACTATATGATTCAGTGATTTACATATAAATTTGAAGACTTACAGTTTAACGCAGTTGTTGCCGTTCCGTGTCGGAGCGGAGGAGCAGGCTTCGGATGAACCTCGCCGATGAGAATCTCAGTAGATCTCGACGGGACGGGAGCGGAGGGGGTGGAGTTGGTGGCTGCCATGTCTTCGCTCCACTCAACCTGCTCAGGTGTGGCATCTCCAAATAGCGCCACGCCAACTGCTTCTCCGTCCATTAGGGTGAGAAGAACGTGCGACGTTTGATTTGATATTTAATTAATGTATATGTTTGGTCAAACAGGCTCCTTGTGATCCTGATCAATTCATTATGAACACGAAAGATAATGCATTTAGTTTTTAACAAGTAGGAATTGTAAAATCTACCAATTTGAAACCAATATGAAAATCCATGAATCCATAATTATTCAGTTACAAAACATTTTGTTAATGAATTTAAAAGCAAGTTGAACCTCAAAATAAGAAAATATGCAGTTATACATGTAAGCCAACAAGCAGTGGATCAATGTGACATTTAATTTATACAAAGTAGAAGACATCAAGTTGTGGGAACTTTTATTTAAAAAACATTTTTTTTTATTGCAATATTTACATGGCAGATGATTTGTGGTGAAAGTACAAAAGACCATGAACACACTCATGCTTTCAGACATTTACTGGCTCCATACATACATACAAACATCATTCACACATATTCTCCACAGTCAGAGATGATGACTTTCTGCTTCGTCTTGCCATCTTTAGCTCCCTGAGCCTGAAGAAAGAAACCACATTGAAAGATACAGCAATTAACCAAAAGTCAGCCAGATCATCTTAAACTTTTGCTTTTATTAGAATACAACCACCAATATGACATTAAGCCCAGATGGATGTTTGAGCAACATGTTTAATTTAGGTATAATTGTCAATATTATGATCATAAATATTATCCTTTGATTTTTGCAAATTAAAAATCAAGATTACATTGAAATCTTCATCCCCTCCTTGTTATTAAAATGGCTCAATTATATGATTTCCTTTTATACATTTTCCCTTTAGTTTGGACTAAGATATAAGGTACTTTATGTTTCACGGTTACTCAAAGGGGACTCTGATGAAAACATTGAGAAGCCCACACTTGCTCAAACTAGCTAAATATGCACATATAATATAACTGACTGCCTACAGCCAATCACCCAGGCAGACCCACCGGACCAAAACACCACCGCAAGCTTCCTCCTGATGTAATCAAATAACAGTCTTAGTATTTTTAGTGTACTTTTACTTGTGTTGCAAGGAAGCTGTATTTTGGTGTACGACGTCCATGTGTTGCCCTAATAATAAATTACACATTTAACTAAGGATTGTTAATGAGAGCGCATTTTTGCTGTGAGTCATTTTAAGCTTTTATTATCACTGAGTTAACCCTTTATTTAAACAATAGCAAACTGTGATTGTATTATATAAAACACATAGTCTGCAGTTACAGTTAAGCCTTTTATCCCTTACCTCCATTGCACGGAGCACATCCATCCCCTCCACAAGATCTCCAAACACCACATGTTTGCCATCTAGCCAGTCTGTTTTGTCATTGGTGATGAAGAACTGAGATCCATTAGTGTTTGCTCCAGAGTTAGCCATGGAAAGCTGCCCTGTGAGAATTAGAGACAAGGTTTGGCCAGATATCCACATGATCTGCTTGTAAACGTAAATCATGATGTTCATTTACAGAGAGTCCACCAAGACACAAAACTCCTCACCTGGCGCTGTGTGTTTGAGGACAAAGTTTTCATCATCAAACTTCCGTCCGTAGATGGACTTGCCACCGGTGCCATTGTGGTTAGTGAAGTCACCTCCTTGGCACATAAACTGAGGGATGATGCGATGAAAGCTGCTACCCTTATAGCCAAAGCCCTTTTCATGTGTGCACAGGCAGCGGAAATTCTCTGTAATGGATGTAAATATGATGCTGGTGTCACTATTTGCCAGGTGATTATTTTGATTTTAAATGAGCAATGATATCATTAAGCACTTGCAGGTTTTGTTTTGTTCCTGTATAAGTAAGTCTTATGGCAATTCTTTATGAAAGCAACCTAAACATTGTGAAACTGCAGTATGTATTTTTGACAATGCTGTACAGCATACATACCTGCTGTCATGGGAACGATGTCTGCCCGAAGGACGAAGCGAAGTCTCCCGGCTGGCTTATTTCCAATTTTAATGTCCATGTAGACCTGAGGATTAACTCTGCCTTTTTTCGCTGGGGTCTCAGCCTGCAAAAACAAATCATACTTATGTTTCTATCTTAACATAGTTAAGAGTCAGAGGCCTGCTTAGAGAGAAAGGCATCTCACCTCCTGCGTTGCAGTGTTGGTTGTTTCTCCGCCCGCTGCCTCCGCCTCAGTCTCTTCTGCGGTCTTACCTGAGAACTTCTTCAGCCAGTCATCGTCCGACCACACTGACAGGAAAAGCAGAGTTAAAATCGTAACCACAGGTATAAATGACTTAAACCTAAGTACAACCACGTTTACATGAATCACCTGGTCGAGAAGAACCTTCCTTGATTCTCATGGGCTTAGCGGTGTTGACCCGGATAGTCCGTCCAAAAAGCTCAGACTCATTCTAGCAAAATAAAGAAAATCGACATTAAAAGCAGAAAGCTAAATTTGGACATTTTGGGTGAATTCACAACATGTAGGTCTCAGAAAGAAAAATAAAACTTCACTGACATTAATGTGTAGCAATGTGACCCACTTACCATATTATCAATAGCTGCTGCAGCGTCCTACAGAAGACAAAGGGAATAAATAAGTTATGAGCTCGGAAATATTTATTATTAAAGTCCCCGATATGTGTCAATTACCAGCAATGTTTATACAGAATTCTCCAGTCAGACTACCATACACCATTAACTTAAGAAAGAAATCTAATGAAATGATGTATAAAGGATCCCGATATATTCCTATTCCTATTCACTGCTAGTGAATGGCCATATTAATAAATGGGATTTGACCCTCTTAAATACTAAAACACAATAATTCTGTGTTTGGCTATGGTATACACAAAGAGATTTATTTCATGGGGGTACATGAGAGTAGATTCCATCAGCAAGCAGATGGATTATTGCGAATTGCATAATTGAGTAAAAACTCATATAATGTGCAGCTCAGTTAAGGTTTACATGTTCAACATCTCTCAATAATGCAACTAGATACTTAATTAGGCTCGGACTATGACCTAATTCAGGTTAGAGTCATAAATTAAAAAAATTATGAAGATTCTCATGAAGAGTATTGCCTTTATCGGGTTAATATTACATTATTGAAGCCCTTAGTGTGTTTTTCAGCACGATAATCAGTACATACCTCTGCCAATTCAAACTCAATGAAAGCAAATCCTCTGTGCTTTTCTGAAAACAGAACATAAGACACATTAGTACAGCTTAATATTAATCGCACCCACAGTGATTAAATGTTCCATAGAAATAGTTATGTTAATAGAAGATCTTACCTGTTTCATAGTCTAATGGGATCTGGATGTCTGTGATGTCTCCAAACGGAATAAAAGCTGCGTGTAACACCTTCTCATCCACCTCCTCTGCCAGGCCACCTGACAGAAACACCGTATTGACACTGAGCTGATGAACAATAACTCACTGTCATGTCACTTCACAGTTTTAATTTGAAGACGTTTGTTTGGAACGTTATACATATTCAGGAGAGGAAAACGGAGCAGTTTTACATGCTACATTCAAGAGCCATGGGAGTCCCGATGATAAAACTTGTTGGTTGTCGTTGTATTTCATGTATTTATTACACAACTTGACATAAAGCACGTTACTCATGGCGGCAGGGAAACTATGCAAGTTTAAAGTTTTATATCAATGAAGTCGCCATGTTTTGAGTTGACGCATTGTGTTTTACCGGGTAAAACTTTCTGTATCGGAGTATTTTTCAGATTACACGCACGTACATATCTGCTTTTGTCTCATTTCATTATTTATAACGTGTCGTTCTTAAAGTGTTAGCTAGTTTTACTGAAACAATGCCATTCTAACGTATTTTAAATGAAAGAAATATTAACTTACCAACATACAGCACTCGTTTGTTAGCCGCCATATTGGATGTAACCCTTCAACTATGACCCCCGCAGCTTGTCATTGGTGCAGTGAGGCTAAAGCCCGCCTCCCAATGATGAGGTTTACTCTAGCACCACATGTCGGAGGGAGGTGTCATCACTCCAATTTTACATTTCTACTTCTTTTTGTTTATACCATCATATCAAAGGTTCTACATTCAGCAGACTACACCCACACACAACCCTGCTATACTTGGGAAGGTCAGTTTCTAACATTTTCTTCTTTTACAATCTTTTCTTCAACAAATATTCCAAAACTGTGTAGGCTATAGCTCCTTTTTAACCATTTAAGAAAAACAACATTCTTCATTGTTTAAGAAAGCGGGAATAATATTTGCATGGAGAGATAAGATAATTATATTTAACTAAACTTCTGTGCAGGCACAGTCTGGGTGTCAATAATAATAATAACAATAAATAATGGAATTCCATTTAGCTTTTTCAGTTTCAGACTTTTCCAAAACAGACATTTTACCCTTAATGATACCAATGTTGGGCTGCATGGTGGTGTAGTGGGTAGCACTGTCGCCTCATAGCGGATCCCGGATTCGACTCCTGGGTCAGGTACGGGCTCCTTCTGTGTGGAGTTTGCATGTTCTCCCCCTGTAAGGGTGGCTTCTCTCCAGGTTCTCCGGCTTCCTCCCACAGTCCAAAGACATGCAGGATGGGGATAGGTTGATTGATGACTCTAAATTGCCCGTAGGTTTGAAAGGTTGTCTGTCTCTACATGTCGGCCCTGCGATAGACTGGCGTCCTGTCCAGGTGAACCCCGCCTTCGCCCAATGACAGCTGGGATCGGCTCCAGGCCCCGCGACCCTGAATACAGGATAAGCGGTAGACAATGGATGGATGGATGGATACCGATGTTGCCTCAACAAAACATACAAGCCTTAATATTAGAATGTTCCCTCTGCGTATGTTGCCCGGAGTCCCTGTGCTTTCTCATCAAGCAGGTCTCCCTGGACCATGGTGGAACCTGATCCCGACTGCATCTTGTTTGACTAGTGGCTATTATTTTTAAGGCCGCTTACTACTGCTTTTTGGTCTTCATGGTTGAGGTGAATCCTTCTCAGGGGTGGCTGTGCCTGCCACCATGGACTACTACTGTTGATACTATTGCTTCTGTTAATACTACCACTGTTACTGCTACTACAACCAACACCAAATGCAGTTGGAACCCAATGGCCTGGTCTGCACGAGATTTCTGCCTACAAGCCAATTAAGGCAGTTTTTCTGCCACTACCGCTGTAACGCTTGCCCCTGGGTGATGTTGGGACTTTGAAAATGTATTAACTCATGAACTTATTCTATTCCTGCTCAATGTGTTAAGTGTCCTGAGATAACTTCTGTTGTGATATGACATTATAAATACAATTGAATTGTTTGTGCTCCTCCTCCAGTCCCCAGACTATTGACAGCTAAGTGTGTGTCAGGAATACGGAATAAAAAGGTTATATGTAAGCAGTAAAGTAACACAACAGAGGTAACCTTAATATATCATCGCTTTATTTGAGAATACCACACACCCATGATAACATGATGGATGGAGGAGTCCATCATTTCAAATCAAACATAACATGTTCAAGCAAAGAAAAGGAGAAGAACCAGGCTCATATTTCTTTTAGAAAAAAAGTTTCTCTCCGATCATTCAAGATTAATTACTGCATATTTCTGGTATCCAGTGTAAAAGTTTTACAGAACTAGAAAATGTGAACATCAATATTTTTCGAAATTTTCAAGTATTTTAAATTATATTTTCCTTTTTTTTCTCATAATTTTTGCTTATTCTTCAGAGGTGTGTGGAGTCAGTGTAGTGTATCTCCCTCAATCTCTGCTCCTTCTTCTGTGTGCTGAAAGAACACAATTACTTTTTCTGTTCTACCACAAAACTTAAATTATGTTTGAAAAGCATGACAGATGTATTTTCATACCAATGCAGTACAGCACATGGTCTTTCAGGATGTGGCAGCAGCAGCAGTAGTAGCTATGCTGCCCACTTTTTGAGTGGCATCTTTCTTTGCCTGGTGGGCTTGTAGCACAGCGACAGCTTCTTCCACCTGTACAAACATAACACCAAACATGAATAATAACACTGACTATATGGATAACGGATATTTCAGTGTGACATTATGGCAACGGTAGAGGTAAGTCAAGTACCTTTGAGCGCAGAGATTCATGAGACTCTAGCATATGCAGGAGTTCAGAGTTGTCGATCTCCAGCAGCATACCAGTGATCTTTCCTGCCAGGTTGGCATGCATGGACTGGATGAGTGGGAAAAGACGCTCACCTATTTGGAACAATTGAGAATAGGTCAACTGTATAAAAACTGAAAAGCATTGCAGTTCATTCGTTACATCATGGGATTTTTACCTAGCATCTGTTTCTGCTCCTGAGGAGGTGCAGCGGCCAACATGGAGGCTGTGAGAGGCTCCTGGCCCTGAACGTGCACTGCTGGCTGAGCCTAAAAGGACAGATAAATAACACGTGGACAAAATAATTTAAAGCTTTTGGAAGAACACAAGATAATGTGATTGTTTTTTTTCACCCATACCTGCTGTAAGGCGATAGGTTGCACCACCTGGGGGTTGGGGTTACGGACACCGGTGGCATATTTGTAAGGAGGCAAGGCACGAGGGCCGGGGACTCCCATTGAGGGACGAGGAGCCATAGCCTGGCCAGAGGCTAGCAGTGGAGGAAAAATGGAGCAGAATTCAGTGTCTTGACAACCTCTACTGTATACGTAATGTCAATAAAATACTAAAGTCTGAGTCAACGAAAGATGGTGATCACTGTGGACAGTTGTTGTTAGTAGTGAACACACCTCGTGGACCCTGTGCTCCGCCACCGGGACTCATGTGTCTCAGGTTAGCACGGGGTCCTGGCTGACGCAGCGAGCTGGGAATCCCTTGGAAACCACCTGGGAGTGACAGAACATCGACTAAAGCAATGAGTTGCAATACAAGACTTAATTGCGTTAACATATTTTAAATAGGTCCACCAACCT
This sequence comes from Eutrigla gurnardus, assembly GCF_963514095.1. NCBI lineage: Eukaryota > Metazoa > Chordata > Actinopteri > Perciformes > Triglidae > Eutrigla > Eutrigla gurnardus. The sequence goes on along the minus strand of NC_139921.1, from coordinate 13,799,109 downwards.
AACATAACAATGTATGTTAGGTTACTCAAAGTAAACCAAAGTTAAATGCATTATCATGCTCACCTTGACCCCTGCCACCTTGCTGCTGCCATCGCGGGTTGGGACGCATTTGGGCCAGCTGATTGGGTGCATAGTATGTGGTCCTATTCTGGGCCTGGTGGGTACAAGTAAGTGAAATGTATAATTTATGGCATTAAAGTCATACATGCCTGAGACCACTGATCTATGGCATTTTTGCAAAAGGTGACCTCTGAGAAATGCACTACAAAAACATGGAATTGAAAATATTTGAGCTTTCTTGACATTCTAAATAGAAATAGTATGTTAGTGTTTTGACTTATTTTCAGCATGTATTACCAGTGTTTTTGTCCACTTGGCAACTGTAAATTCACCATTCACTCTTCTTGTAGCTCTTTTTTTTGTCTCCACTAACTGCTGTAGGAAATGATTAAATGTTTTAATCCATTAAATGCTCCACTATGTTCACCAGCTGCTCGCTAACGTTGCTAGTCTACACTTTGATGCTGAGGGGAACTGTACATTCAGGTGATAGTTATCAGTAGGTCATGTGATCCATTTAATTTAAAAATATAGATTCTAACCACTTTAACATACACTATCTTGTCAGACATTCTCACACCTGTGGCACAGCTGGCATGAAGTAGCCGCTGGTGGGCTGGAACTGATTAATGATGGCGTTAGCCGGCATGGCTCTCATGCCAGCAATACGCTGCATGTACTGGTTGGTGAGATGGGCCTTGCGCTCCTCTTTGCGCTGAGCGAGGGCCACGTAGAGGGGTTTGGAGCCAACGATGCGTCCGTTCATCTCAGTCACTGCCTTGGTGGCCTCTTCGGGGGAGGAGAAGCAGACAAAGCCGAAGCCCTTGGAGCGACCCTCCTCTAGCATCACCTAATAAAGAGATAGATTGTGTCTGAGTACCTTCAAACTTACATGATTGTACACAGTTGATGTATTCATCATGCAGTAACAACATCTGTTTCCTCAGTCCCACCTTAGCACTTGTAATAGACCCGAACGGAGAGAACTCCTTACGCAGTTTTTCATCATCTATGGTGTCATCCAGGTTCTTAATGTAAAGATTAACACCCTGAAAGTAAAGACAGACAGTCATGATACAGATGTAGCAACTTCTTTGACATTAACAGGGCATATTTTTAAGATTGACTTGATTCATTCAGGGCTTCGTTTCTACAGACCTGATAACGACTGATCCTCTCTTGTTTCAGCAGTTCAAACTTCCTCTTCAGCTCCGCCTGCCGCTCCATCTTCTTCTGAGCCCGGCCCACAAACACAGTCTTGCCGTTAAGCTCGGTACCATTCATATCCTCTACAGCCTTTGGAAAAAAATCTATATTATCAGAAGGAATAACCAATAAAGACTCACTTGGTACATTTCCATCATGCTAAAGTACCTTGTTAGCGTCCTCATGTTTTTCGTAACTAACGAATCCAAAGCCTCTGCATTTGCCGGTGAGGTCAGTCATCACCTTCACGCTGAGTGTTTTACCTGCAGGGGTTGAAGATCAGATAAGTGGACTAGACTAGGACACATGACGTTTGGACTAATATCCATGAATCTGGTCCTATTTTACCATATTTGTCGAAAAGTTCCTTCAACCGGTCATCGTTCATATCATCTCCAAAGTTCTTGATGTAGACATTGGTGAATTCCTTGGCTTTGGCACCCAGTTCGGCCTCCCGTTCCTTGCGAGATTTGAAACGACCAACAAACCTGAAGACGGAGGGGAGAGCAGCGAAACACACTCTTGTAAAACAGTCCTAACAGAAATCGGAAAACAAACCAGGATCCATCTCTTTTGACTTCCTTTTTCCAATCTAAAAACACGATCCGGAAGAGGGTGACCTGACCACACAAGCACGATGAGTAAAAGAGAGTACAGGGACAAGACCCACAAAACAAATTCACAGCTACATTTATCACGCGACTCAACATTCCTGGAGTAAACAATGAAAAAAAAAAAAGACCATCCAACTGCTGTTAATATCACCAGAGGCAGGCAGATATGTCGGCATGCTAGACATCACAGTGACAACCATCTTAATTCTTGGTCCAAAACTTGATGAGGAGGTGGATGGGGAGGGATGGAGGAACAGAGTCTCACAGTACAAAGTAAAGCTGAGGAGGACCAAATGAGCTTATATACCTTGCTGGGACGACCTCTCCCCTTCCGCCATCCAGTATTGCATTCCTGCATTCGATCCATCACTAAAACACACAAGCGTGGTCACACACACACACATGCCAACACTCCAAGATGGGTGACCAGCAATTGGACAAATGAGGCAACGGAAAATGCGCCTGGTTGGGAAGATACGAGCTTTAAGTTTGCTATCTGTCAGGTCAGAGGTTATCTTCATACTGGCAATAGCAAGAGATGAGCTTATTAGTCAGATTATTCACACACAAACTCACCAACTGCAAAAAGACACAAAAAGTCAGTTCACTCAACACGTGTAGCACAAACAAGTCAGCTTTATACACAAATATAACAGTAACTGTACTATTTTTATCATATTCTTAATAAGTACCGCACCCTCTACAACTGGACATTTCACAATGATTTTCAAATTCAATCTAAATTCTTCAAAAGACTTTTCAAGAGACCCTCGACAATGAATGCCCCTTTGACCCCAGTTCCTAGATGACCGGACACTCACACCTTGCGGTCATTCAGAAGCATGCCATTCATCTTCTCAATGGCACGATCAGCAGCATCCTGGGTCTCAAAGTGGACGAAAGCGTATCCCTTGGAGCCATTTTCATCACACACCACCTGGAGCAGAGGAGGGTATATGCATATAGAAATGTGTCCAGTAGATGGGCACCATGACATAATATGAAGATGCAGCCAGTTAGTCTGGCTTAGCATAAATCCAAGAAAAAAGTGGGAAAAGTTAGCCTGGCTCTATCTAAATTAACACGTTATATCTTGTTTGTTTAATCCATACAAAAAGCACAGTGTAAAGGTGTCATCTTGTGTTTTTACGGTTATTTGCCAGTTTTACACATTACTTCAACAAGATATGCTCAACCTTAAATTAGTGAGCTTTAGACTGGTGTATTTTGTTACCTTTGGAAAGAGCCAGGCTAGATGCTTGCCCCATTTCCAGTCTATGCTAAGCTAACCAGCGACTAGCTGTAGCTTCATATTCAACTGTCAGAGTGGTATTGTCCTTCTGCACGCAAGCCAATCAAAGTATTTCTCAAAATGTGGAAGCATTGCTACAACGTGAGTAGCTGTTGGAAAAAGAAGGAGATATGGTGTATGAGTTAACATGATAATATTTAAAGTGCATGATAATATTCCATGTGTATATGTGAAATCTCTAAGCAGCAAAAGTTTTCCCAAAAGTGTGAATATATATGGCATAAAAGAAACAATCTGCCTCAGTCACATTTATCATAATTGTACCTTGCAGGAGAGGATGTTGCCAAAGGCAGAGAAGGTGTCGTACAGGGCTTTGTTGTCAATGGACTTGTCAAGGTTCTTGATGAACACGTTGCCCACTCCAGACTTCCTAAGGGAGGGGTCTCTTTGGGACCACATGATTCTGATTGGCTTCCCTTTCACCACGTCAAAGTTCATGGTGTCCAGAGCTCTCTCAGCTGAAGGGAGGAGGGGGCAGAGAGGTGGAGGGAAAGGTCACGGCTGGCTGTTTACATGGAGCCATGAGTCTGAAAACATATCAGTCACTCAAATGTACTCATGCTTCCATCAATCATGGTCAAGACTCATACATACACCTATAGGGCTTTCATGCAGCCGTCCCTTTAAACCACAAACACAGCATTGCTTTAATAACATCCAGAAATAACACGGAGTCAGTGATGAGTGCTAGTTTAGTTTAGTAGTGTACTATGTGTGATAATGAAGAATCCCTGCTGTAAGGACGTTAACAAGGCACATGTAACATGGTTCAAATATTGCAGTAGACCATGTGGCTGATGAGCAGCTGGGACAAGTGTGGGGACAGCTGCAGTGGGCAGCACATGTAGCCCTTCCCTAACTCACCCCATGCTGATGGGCCTCATCCGTCCCAGGCCAGTTTCAGTAGCAGTCCGGCAGGCCGTCAGATAACAAAAACGGGCTTAAAGTGCGGTGTTAAGATGTGATATGTTTAATTTGCTCTAATCATTATGTCTTCTTTTATGCCAGTTTAGTCACCTGGGTTCAATTTATACCATCTGTCTATAGCTTTAACTCTCATGTCTATGTGGGCACACATGCCAAAACAACCTTTTGTTCAGTCACTCCACAGTACCAGACACACACACACACACACACACACACACACACACACACACACACACACACACACACAGGCCAGGCTTTCCAGCTAAAAGTGTCTGGTAAACAAAACGGAGCTGCCTTGCGTCTGCTGGCATCAGCAGTTTGGCTTGCAATTGTACTTCACAGCCCGTGTGCTCAGAGAAGGTGTGTGACTGCTGTCAAACATGTGGTCTTCTGGAAGGTTCAGGAGTGGGAAATAAAAAAGGCCTAAAGTGTTTTATGTAAAACATCACCTATATTCTAAGTGATGTCATTCGGTAAAATGTTGACAGCATTTAATCACTCGTCCTTGTTAACCGTTTCTATCGTGTTAAGAACCTAAAAAGTATTACTGCCAGGCAAATTTTCGCCTGCTCAGAAATACGTTCTATATTTAGAGAGGGGTCCTGGGAGGTATGTGCTGGCATGGAGTGTGAGTAGAGCATTCTCTGCCATTGATGGGGAAGAGACACTCAACAAGAATGCTCAGATGAGCAACACTGGGTCTCATTTGTGTTTACACATAAAGCCACGACATTAACACAACTAGCAGACACTGCAAAGAACCATGTCTACTCTTTTACGCTGCACTAAATCCGATGTATGTATGATGAATTACAGGCATATGATGAAAACTCCATTGAAATATCATACAGCTACCAGTACCACCACCCTGTCTACACGTCCAGTAACACATGGCATCTTCTCACTTTTGGCTCTTCTTACACTTACTCAAGTGAATGACACCAGCTCCCAGTTGTAAACTACCGTTACTCTAGCTTTTGGTGACTAAGTCAAACACAGAAATTGTGACAGGTGTTTAACGTTGATACAAGAGGCAGAAAGGTCCAAACAGTGTAAAAAGTATCACTTGCCCCCTGGAGCAACAACAACACCTGCTGCTACTGCTCAATGCTACCATACAATACATATACACACACACACATATCAATACACCACTCAACACTTGACATGTTAAGTGGTTAAGATAGTCAAGGTAAACCAACTATATGACTCTTATAAAATTCTTGAAGTTAAAAAAAAGTTACTGGGATTTTATCCAAACATTAATATCAAATATCAAGTCTTTCATATTAATGCAGGTACCAATACTCAAGAGACATGTCAAGCAGGCAGTGCAGGGGTTATTGTTCAGCTGTGCTTGTCCCTTCTCTTGCTTTCAGTGGCAGCAGGGGGCAATGGGTTTCAATTTTTCCTCTGTGTCCCTTTAAATAGAAATGAGTTGTTTTGTGCAGAATAAGTCAGATCTACAAAAAATAAAAATAATAATATAATATAATAATAGTTAGTTTTCCCAAATGATGGGTATAAAATAACTGTGTGTGTGTGAGGTAGTGACACAGTATTAGTATGAGGAGTAGCCTAAGCTTTACAATAAGTAGGGCATTCTTATATGGGTCAAAATGAATGCTCCAACCAGTCTGTGGAACTGCTCGGCTTATTAGACAGCAAAAATATCACTTAGTTCACTTAATGCCCAGTTTTTATTCACGGCCGTGTCCCTGGTTTTGCGTTTGGTTATGCACAGTTTGACGATTGACATTGAAAGCATATGCTGACATTGACAATATTTGAAGGATGCATGCTTTCTTTCTGCATGCAATTGCCAATATGTTCAAAATGCATTGGTCGTTGCAGTGTTTTTCTTACCGTCAGCGGGTTGAGAGAAGTTCACATAAGCGTATCCGAGGGATCGTCGGGTGATCATGTCACGGCATACCCGAATGGAGAGCACCGGTCCGGCTGGGCTGAATTTCTCATACAGCATAGCCTCCGTGATATCGGGGTGCAGGTCGCCAACGTAGAGAGAAGCCATCGGATAACTCCCGGTCGCTGTGTTCATAACTCGGACTTCAAAATATGAATGAACGCCAGACTTCGCTCAAAAATCACCAGAAAAAATACCGATATGAGTGTCACGCCGAGTCCAAACTGCGCCTCAAATGAAAAAAAGAAAAAAAAAAGCTGGCTTTGTGGTCCAGCTTGTTGAGAAAATGTCAAACCTGAAAAATCACGCTGTAAATGATCTCTTCTTCGGATAAAGCCCGAGGCCTGTTGTTTCCAGTATTTTTATAAATTAATATTTTGCTTTTTTTTAACGTTTTTATTTCTTTAAGTATCAGTGCTTGTTTTTATAAAGATTTTGTGGATTTTATATTTTTTATATTTTTTATTTAAGTTTTTCAAGAACGGTGAGTTAGACACTCACGGTTGTTTTGTGGTCAGGGAAAGAGACTGCGCGAGGAGACGCGTGTGGACTTTATAGAGAGTGGCAGTGCGGAGGAAATCGTGGCCAGGGTCAACATGGGATAGGAGGGGTAAAAAAACCAAAACACAAACTGAGCATGCGGTGTAAAAGGGAGCGCGTCCCAACTACGGAGCCCAGCTCCCCACAGCGACATCTGGGTGACGATACAAAAGGCTCCCACAGCCATGCTGTGGGAAAGGGTTTTTAGACTTAGAAGGGTGGATGTAAATAAAAAGAAACCGGCCTGTTACTCTATAAATAAAATATAGTTATCCTTGGAGTTAAATAAAACATATCCCCATATATAAAATATGCAAATCACACAAACAATTTAACATTAGCAGCACTTTTGTAAATGTGTTTTATTTAAACAGGGACAGTGCACAAAACATTCACCTTATTTAAAACGATATGCATCGCACCAGGTTTTAGCAAACTTGCCATTTTCCACCTGCGTCCTTGGGCAGGTTGGTGGAACAATACTAAATCTACCTATTTTTTTTTTTAAGTTAATATATTTTCATGGATATTGCTTCTCTGCTGAGGCTGTTTTTATACATTTGCACCTCCCCATGTTCTGGGACATAAAATCCTCACAGGAACCACACACCTGTGTTGCAGGAAATACGACATGCCTCATGTTATACGAAGTACGCTTGTTTTTTGATGACAATATTTGAATGTTAGTCACTTCAATATCATCCTAAACAACCCAGAAGTGTAATATTGACCTCACTGAAGCAGCCAAAGTACAGTATGTACAGGACATTGAAAACAGTTTTATGTTGTGGGGCTTTAGAGACATTAAACACTGAATGGGTCACAGGGGAGAACAGGCGAGTGAATACAACTGGATTATTGTGCAATCCGTTTATTTAAGTGCCATAGAATGTTCTCATTAAGATGCAATTATTCTGCTCCATCCAGCCTCCTGAGGATAAGATTTAGAAGGCAAATATTAGTCATCGTCACATGCACAGAACATACCGATATTACAACATTACCTCAACAAATCCAGGAAAGTTGAGTGCAGACCTCTGCGTCTGGGCTCAAGTTCTCTTTGAATCCCATATCTTCTGGCAACCCCTTTTCTTTGTGCAACTTCTTGCTCATAACTCAGAGAGCGCGATCCATCAATGCTTTTGGTAAACTCAAGTTTGGAGCGAATTATTGGCTGTGCATCATTTGCTTCTTGGGACATCACAGCTGCACCTGCCAGCTCCTCAATCATTTGGTTTAAAGCACTCTTTTGGACATTAACCGTCAGGGGGACATCAACCTCTTGTGGAGCCTCAGCATCAGAAACTCCAGATCTTTCAAAACGCCTTTTCCTTTGAGAGTCTTCTGCAAAAGATGCCTTTTCCGTTTGTGGAGGAATTGCCACGCCATCAACCAGTGTAAGAGTCAAATCCCACAGACGACCGTCACTTCCTAGCTCAGTTTCAAGATCACCAGGCTCATTTGAGAGTGCATTTAGAATGTTTGAAGGTTGCAGCTCAGAAAGGTATTTGGAGTCATCGGACACAGAGTTCATCGTCGCACCCTGTTCCGTATCTTGCAGTTGTCCAGGTAGCCAGAGAGTCAGTAGGGAAACTGGGTCTTGACTTATGACCACCACACCTTGAGGGGGTCTTGATACAGAATGACCAGAAACTACAATGTCCTCAGTTGCTGCATGATCAGACTGCATTACTGCAGTTACAGGAGTGCTGGCGCTTTCTTGGAGTTCAGAGACAGAAGGTGCCAGATTTGTCGCTATAGGTTTCTCTACAATGACTAAGGGGCCGGCGCTGACAATAGCCTTGGCATCTGAAACGACATGCTTAGTAAATTATGGAGTCAAGACTAGAAAAAGCAAAAGTTAATACATGTCACATTTTGCCAAAAAGCACTGACCTTCAGGAAGGTTTTTGCCCGACAGACCTTTACACTTTGAGCTACAGCACTCGCATACTTCTACATTTCCACTTAGATCCACCCATCTGAAAGAAAAAGACTAATTTTTATTTTATTTTTTTAAACAAAAAGGAAAAGTGTAATATAGTCAATACAGTTGATTCATGTACAAATACCTTGACTGGAACAGGTTATAGTTGCAGGATTTAGAGCCAAAGTTGACACCCTGGTCTGAGATCAGGACACTACAGTGGATGTACAGCTTCAAAAGCAGAGTTCAGAGGGTTGTACAGTTAGAACAGAAAAATGTCCAGGGGGAGAAAAGGGGGGGGGGGGGGGGGGGGCAGTTTATCCACACTCACCTCAGAAATTAGATACGATGTATTCAGAACCAAATTAACTACATCTGCGCTGTTGGAGGCTACAAATTGTACAACAGCATGAGAAGAACCCAGTGGGGCTGTGCACCTAGAAGATGGCAACAATAGTCACAGCTGATTAGCTCATCATGGGACAAACAAATTAATCCAGACAGTGCTGCTTACCCTTTATTCATTACGACTGCATGTTTGGGTCTAGTCTGCGAGTCAGGAAACCCAGACACAAAACAGGACTGGATGAAAAGCTGCTGTAGCTCTGGCCTGCTTCTGGCTGAAACCTGGAGGTTGACAACCTGACCTCTTTCATAGGTATTAGACACTGCAGCGCTGGTCCAGGATGCTGCAGGAACAAGAACACAACCATTTGTAACAAATGAAACGATCCAGTCCAACAGCATATTCTTAACTCATGTTATCACTCACGATTCATGGTTTTGATGTTAAAGGTCTTGCCAGTCTCAGGAAATGTCATGGGGCTAAAGTAGTTTGGATAGGAACTGAACAGAGAGTTTCTTTTAATACGGTTTGGTATATGGTACAACTTATAAAATACATTGGTAACTCAACAGCACCTCTTTGGGATGCAGGAGATGTGCACTGTGGTAGGAGCGTTCCACCAGGTGTTTGGAGTTTGGAGATTCAGGTTGAGCACGTTGGTAAACATCGTCTTGCCATTGTGCATCTAGAGCATCAGAAAAACCTTTACAAAATCTGCGGTGGGGAAAAACAATAAAAGTATTGAAGAAGGTGGTCAACTCACCACAGGTGTAGTTCCGCACTGATCCAAACTGTAAGTGAAGACAAATTTGTTTGGTAGCTCCCCATTGGTATTGCAGCCATCACCCAACTGGATCTCCTCTCCAGTTAGTACAAGACCATTGGAGTGCTTACCAACCAGCAGCGTTAACTTGGATTCATCGCAAAACACCTCTACTCTGGGAACGATCATGACGGAAGGTAATTCAGGGAACCTCTGAAAGTCAGGATTCCAAAATCGCCAAGAGCTCAAGGCGGTGTCATGTGGAGGGAAATCAAAATTGCTTTCAAATGGAAAAGGCATGATGTTGTCAAGAAATCCTGGGAAATTATGAAAAAAGCTTGCATGCTGCCATTCTATATCTGATTGAGCAGCAATAAAATGTCCAAGACAGATGCATAGCAAGAGCTCCATTGTCCCCATTGCAAACCTCAAAGTGGGCCAACCACTCTGATGGCTCTCCTACCCCTGGTGTGTCTTTAATAAGGTGGCCAGAGGGGCAGGTGCTGGCAATAGAGCTAACGAGGCTCGCAGGCAATTATGTCTATGAAATCATGCATGCAGAACGAACACCAGTGCAGCAAGTCATGCTTTTTTATGGTGTTGTTTATTGTGTGATAGGAGGCATTTAACAGCAAAAATTTAAAAAAGAATTAGATTGTGGATCCTTCATCAATGCCCAAGACAGTAGTAACGTTTGTATGACTTTGTGATATTTTATGGTATTGTCCCTAAAATTGTGCACACAATACTTTCTTTTCAACATCATTTTATTTATGTGAGGACTTGGTCACATTTACTTAATCAAATGGCTAAAGAAATCAGGATGCCAGTTTTTTTTCTCCATTTATGTAAAGCGTCCTTGGGTTTCGTGAAAGGCGCAATATAAATTAAAGCAATTCTTATTATGATTATTATATATTATATTATATATGTTATTATTATATATTAAGTGTCATTAATATATGCTTCACTTTATTGTTGCAGTTAAATGTGGGGCTAATTTTAATTACTGTATACTGCTGATTAGCTTTACCTATATCACAATTGATTAGTAGTTTATGTTTTGTATTGGCATCTAAATCTATCTAAATCATTAAGGAAAACAAGTACCCCAACTAAATCCGTCAAATGAATGTAGTGGAGCAAAACCTACAACACTTTCATCCAAAATGTAGTGGAGTAGCAGTCTGAAGTAGCATAAAACAAATACCTCAAACATGTACTTAAACATAGTAAGTTACATTCCACCACTGGTTTATACATACAAATGGAAAGCAAATAAGATAGTCAGCAACAGTGACCCTTCATGGCTAGGCTAATTAGTTTCAATGATTAATACCCGGAAGTAAACAAACAACCTATTATCAAGCAGTGTTCAAAAACACACACAAAAGAAACGTGAACTAATGTAGGCCAGACCCCAGTAGCTTATGCTGTGGTATTCTATTTCATACAAGACTAATTGTTATTGTATTATTGTTATAATTTCGATATAAGTATGGATGGTCAATCGTATAGTTTACCGGGAACACAGTTTGAATGAGTTTTTAACAGATACATAACATGTCTCCTGTTGTTGTAATGGGAACGTGCAACGGGGCGGAGCTTCCGTACTGGTAGGCGGAAGGTTACGGCTGTGTGTCCGCAGGTGAGCGGCAGAAGAAACTATCCGACAGAAAAGTCGTCAGAAATGACTTTAACACAACTTTTACACTAATATGATTTAAGCGGGTATAAAATCCACCATGGTGAATTTAGGTAAGTTGACTTTCATGCTTATGTCATACAATATATGGGTTTGTCGCATGTTAAAGTATTTAGGCGTGGTCTGCGCAGTCGTTGACTGAACTCGAGCGTACATTTTTTACGGCGTTTGGAGGACGGAACCAAAAGTGATAGGCTTATCTATTGATAGGTCAGTTATCGACCCAAAGAGTAGGCTATAGTATGGGTCCCACACTGTACGCCCTATCGTTATTGTTGAACCTTAGGAGCAGGATAAAAGTGTCAAACTATTAGAAAATATATCACGTTGGAATATAGGTATATTGAGTTTGACTCATAAATTCACTACATGAAGGTATGTCATCATTGTTTGTGTTGGGGTCTGTACATTACAGTACAATGTGTAACACTATTATGACCAAAAACACAGTGAGGGTTTTTTTTCCAGTCACAGCACCCAGCTGAAGGCTTGAATGACAGTCCAGTAGTAAATATGTGTTTCTACCCCTCAGGCCAGGTGTAGAATAGCACCCCACCCAAAAGCTTTTGTCCGGGGGGGGGGGGGGGGGGGGGGGGGGGGCTGTTATGGGTGGGTGCTGCTTCACCTTTCCTAAAAGGAAGGAACAAGGAACAAAATAATGCTGTGCTATCCCCCCTCAATCCCTGTCTCTGATAATTACAGCACGGAGTGGCTGAGATCTTCAGCCATCTGTGCAGGGGTCGCTCATTGGCATGGTTTTTTTTTGCTTTGCTGAAACCGCAAGCTCTCACACAAGCTCTCACACAAGCTCTCACACAAGCTCTCGATGCACTGCAGTTACATCTCATTCTATATTTCAGATCCTAAACTGTCATTTTATGTTGTATTGGTTCTTGTCCACAACACTGATGTGCACTTCACTGATATTATATGAAATTAGAGTCACATACTTCAGTGGGACAATATGGATGTTGTACACACAATGTAATTAATTTGTTGATTATCTGTTACATGTTGGCAGAGGTCACAATGCTCTAAAGTAAGTTAAGATTACAAAGTTAACATGTCTGCTCCCTGTAGGAGTATGCTGTGCCAACCTCAAGGACAACAAAGCCCTGATGAAGATGGGGCTGGGGCTGGTGCTCGTGGGTCACGTAAACTTTCTTCTTGGAGCACTTGTGCACGGCGCTGTGCTCAGGCACATCAACGTGCACTCTCAGGCCCGGACCATGGTGTACGCCATCTCTAATGTCATTGCTATTGTGGCAGGATTGGTGGTAAGTGGTGCAAAAACTCAGTATGTGCTTAAAAATCACATCTTCATCTTTAACAGCACCTGTCCCTGTGATGAATGATATATTTATTCTTTTGTTGAACTTCTTCCCTTAGGGAATTATTGGTGGAATAACAGCCATTGTCTTGTCCAAAAACAAGAGAAACCGGATTCTGGTAAATACTGTTCCCCCTCTATTTGGCAAAGCTTCTCCCTCCTCCATTCAGCAATCACATGTCAGTTGCTGGCTCTTGTTAGAACATGCCCTCTGTTTAAGTGAGTGCATGTGTGTAAGAATACACTTATATCTGCTTGACATTGAAAAGCATGTTAAATATAGATCACTATATACTATACTAGATCAAGTGTTGCATTTTTACTTTCTAACATACTTGTGTGTTGTTGTCTTTGCAGCAGTGGGTCTTGTTGGTCTTGAGCTTCCTGGCAGGTCTCTTGGCGATTGCCTCTACTCTGGGCTTGTCAGTTTCTATGGTTAAAGCCATTATTAACAAAGGATGGGGCCTGCTAACACACTGCAAGTTTTCTGATAAGGATGTCGGCTCTTCCAGCATCACATATGAATGCCCCTTTGACCCCACCCGTATCTATGTAAGTTGAATATAAATATGTATCTATCAGCAGTATGTACATTGACTTGAATTGCTGTCAAAAAAGTTTGTTGATCAGCTGTAAATTACATCATATTTCCTTGTCAACCAGGGGACCACCATCATTCTGTGGGTGCCTCTCATCTTCATGTCCCTGGTGGAAATGGTGTTCTCCTTCCGCTGCTTTGCTGCCTGTACTTCATTCCTCTACCTCTGTCCGTGCAGGAGGCGGCCGACTCGGGCCAAGAGGGTAAGCTCAGATCACTGACTGTTGTGTGATTACAAATCTTACTGTGTCACAAGTCATTTTACACAGACAGTTGCTTTTTTGAACATCTAAAAACGTTTTTAGAATAAATATAAATGTGACACTATTGTATATGTACAGTATATGTGGCGATGAAAAAAAAAAAAAGAAAAAAGTTGAAACTGTGAATTTCTAAAACCTTTAACATAGAACTGAAAAATCCACCCAGGCAGTTAACAGGACACGCTGTATTTTGAGCTGAATTCACTTGAGGGGAAGTGAATATATTTACAAGAGAAATCAGCACTCTCCTGTCTGACTGTGGTATTTTTATTTAGAATAACATACTGTACTGTTTAAAGTTACACCTGCATGTCTTTACGAATTAGCCTTTCAAATAAGTACGTAACGCTTGCATTCATTTATTGCATAACACCATTATTTACAGGACTTAGTAATAACAATACATTGAATCAAGTCAGTTTTAACAGTAAAATGACATGGCTTCATTTTATCCACTATTACTTAGTTTAATACAGGCGAAGAGAGGCCAGTGTTCTCGACCTGAACAGAGCTGTGTGGTGACTGTTGCCTCGTCTCATGCATGATCACATGGTTTGATCTATGGTTGAAGGTTGGCTTAAACAGTGGCCCAGTTAAAGGGACTTAGGGCAGGATCAAGAAATAAGACTCAACAGTGACACGACGGCCGTTAGGGTAACTGCAGCCATCTGCCAAGCCGGCGCGGTAGCGCGCACAAACTCTTCAGTGCAGCTGATGCTGTGACACGGTCAGGGCCGGAGTGGGACTCATTTTCAGCCCTGGAGTTTCATACCTCAGACCGGCCCACTTTAGATCACGACCTATTATATTAAAATAATGTAATTATAACTTTACATGTTAAGCATACAATAGCGCACTGTTCTCTAAAGCCTTGTAATTCCGTGTATTTTCACACAGCCTTGTGGGCACAAGTGCCCATAGTTCGGCCGTGTTCAGCTGTCTGTTTCCCGGCTGGTTTGCGTGCGGCGCGTCTTGGCGTTTCGCGTTCGACGGAGAGTCCGCCTGTGTGGACTCTTGTGGACCTGGGCGGGCCGGTGTTTGACCGATGTCCGCGGGCTTTTCAGCCAGCTCTGAGGGTGATAGTCCCGACAGTTCGGCTGGGTTCTTGTGTCTATTTACCTGCGGGAATCCCCGCAACGCGTCCGAGTGTTTTACGTGTGTACGGACGGAGCAGAAGTCCGGCTTCGCTGTGCGTAATTGTGGCGTGGCGCGGACCTGGACCGGCCGGTGCTTAAGTGAGCTGCACGGGCTTTTCACACAGCCTTGGGGGCACAAGTGCCCATAGTTCGGCCGTGTTCAGCTGTCTGTTTCCCGGCTGGTTTGCGTGCGGCGCGTCTTGGCGTTTCGCGTTCGACGGAGAGTCCGCCTGTGTGGACTCTTGTGGACCTGGGCGGGCCTGTGTTTTAGTGAGGACCGCGGGCTTTTCACCATGGTCTGGGGGCATCAGGGCCGAGAGTTCGGCTGGGTTCTTGTGTCTATTTACCTGCGGGAATCCCCGCGACGCATACACGTGATACCCACTCCACTCAGTGCCATGACTGAACACCGGCACAAAAATAAATAAAAATAATAATTGAACACCGGCCCTCGCGGCCCAAAAGTCAGACCGGCCCACCGGGAATTGTCCCGGTCCTCCCGATTAGCCACTCCGGGCCTGGACACGGTTATTTATTTACTCGCTGTTCACGTGACTGTTTACTACAAGCCCTCCGCACATGCCTCCGCGGAACTACATTGGTAGCATACATCTGCGAACAGCATCATGTCAAGCGACGAAGTAAGTAAACAAGTGTTTATTTTAGTGTAACTTTAGGATGACGAATTGCCGCTGATAAAACCTTCGTTTTCTTCTTGGTATTACTTTGTAGTGGACTTTGTGTGGTGGTGGGTCGTTTTCCGGCCGAAGCAGAGTCCATTACTACACATACAGTACTTGAGTCCACCGCGCTTGTCTTCTTCTGGTCTCCAAGCCGTCGAGTACGCGCATTCAGCGTCATTTGACGTCACATCCGCCGGACTGCGCGGGAAATTCGGACCACGAATTGCAGTACATCATGCAGCACACAGCCTGTTCAAGGCAATGGGGAGATATGTGTGTGGTCTCATTCTTTTTGGTTTTGAACGCTTCATCACCCATTAGCATTAAAAGACTTAAAGTGAATGTTTATTTTTTCACAAATCCTGCCCTAAGTCCCTTTAAAGTAGATTTTTTTTTAAAGTAATATGAACAGGCAATCGTAGATGCGACACGTGAACGATACGCTAACAAGCTATCATTAAATCCACACCGACTCCGTTCCGTAAGCGTCTCTGCCCGTCTGTCAGCAGCAGCTCCTGCAGGGCTGAGTGACAGCGGCCGGGCGACTGCGGCCCGGGACAGCCCCCCTTCTCCCCTCTGTGAGAGACTCATCATGTCTGAGCAGCAAAGACGTTTTTAAAAGTCTCTGTGTTCCGCTCTCAGGACTTTTGTAGCTTCGCACTGAAACTCTGTGGTCTGGAGTTTACTTTCTCTCTTACTACTTTCAGAAAACGTCTTTTTCTTTTTTTAACGGTTTCCTGTGTTAAGCTAACGCTCATGAAAACCGGTTTCCGGTTTCTGCCGCTTCACAATAAAAGCTTTAAAATAAAAAAGTATGGGGTACTTTTATTGTGAATAATTTATAGGAAATAATTGTGTTTATTCGCGTTAAACCCAATCCTTCATAGCCATATACCATACATTTGATTAATAATAACAATGGGCTAATAACAAAAATAAGTATCAGAAGAATTAACTGTTGTGATGTCTCTCTCTTTAATTTTATTTGAGGCTCATAACAGTACATTGCACTACGCAGATGTTGGTCTCATTAATTTGTGCCAAGTGCCATGTTAAAGAATGTTTAAATATTGAATAGTTACAGTATTGTGAAGTAATCGATAACTGACGTTAATAAAATATAAAAAATAATCAATAAAAATAATCGTTAGATTACTCAAAAAAATAATCGCTAGATTATTCGTTTGAAAAATAATCGTTTGGACAGCTCTAATTACCAACCCTGCCATCGCTATAAATGGGCAGATTTTTTTACCTTAAACATGTTAATGTGTTGTCTAAAATATGAAACTTGATACGATACAAAACTACAGCACAAAAATCAGTAACTTTTAAACTAGTCAGTTGTGATTTTATCATGACCTTTGCCAATAGTATTGACACATGTGATCTTCTCTTCTTAACTTAAATTCACGTTGTTTCAGGTACGCATTCAGCGACATATTGAAACCCCATCATTACCTCCAGCACGAGATCCAGAGAGCAATGCTGGAGCTGAGCCTGCAGAGCAGGATGAACTGCTGGAGGACGAACTGCTGGAGGACACGGCTGTGGCGCAGAGTGCATGGCTCTGAACCTAATGACATAGGTTGCAAACTTCTTTGCTCAACTCAATAAATTGAAATGGGTGACCCAAGTTAGAAATGGAATTTTATTTACATCTGATAAAATACTACTGGTATTTAATGGTTTGTTTTTTGTGTGTGTACTGGTTGTCTTAAAAACCGAGTTCTGTCACCTGTATCTTGACATTAAAATGTTTTTTTTTTAATAATGTAGCTGTGTCAATTATTCCATCAGACCAGAGTTAACATTTTATTAGCAATCTTATTTTGAAAAACTTTACAGAACAAAGCTACGTAATTTTTTAGGGCAGGTTTTATTGGTGTTAAAAATGTGGTCAATGCACACAAGGGCCTGTCAGATTTAAATGACACTTTGACACTTTTACTCAATTTCAGAATACAAATATATACAATAAATGAATGTTAGCATTTGTCTTGCTTCCCATTTTACTGAGTGCTAACTCTGGAAAGTCAAGTTCAAATTTCAGTGGAATCTAAACCTGACACGGGCAATCACGTGACAGGACTCAAACAATTTAAATATTGTGTGGCAGGAGTCCCAAAAATATAGGAGTAATTTACTTACACTGTGCCATGTAAAAAGGTATTCAGGTACACAATCCTCTTAACCACTCTCAGTCACCTGAGCAGGCAAAACCAGTGATAAAATGCGTTACAGAAAAGGATCCATTGTATAAACATGCTTCAACTGCATATTCAAAAGACACATGACAAAAGTGAGAGTGAAACAAAACAGTAGCCAAAATATCTGATTTAAATAAATTAAATCCATCAGATATATAAAAGCATACATGTACTACACCATTTTACACAGTTGCATCACAAGGGAAAAGCAAGTGTCATAGAATAAAAAGATTAATAATAAAAAAGGAAAAGCATAAAAAAACAATACTCATTTTGACCTCGGTCCAAAAAAATGCTAAGGTTGAAAAGTAGTCCTAGAAAAATGTTTAGACCCAGATCTTATTTTGAGAGAGTGGGGTCTCATTACAAAGATATAGTTCTTCACTGATTTCCACAGCAGCCACCTGGAAAGACGATTTATCCAAAGCAACCTTGCATTAAGATGTGTTGCAATGGTATCGATGGATGCTGAGGACCTTAAGGTGTCTTGGACTCCTCTTTTGGCCTAAAAAGGACAGAAAAAAAAGTGTTTAACACAAGCCACTTTGTTAACAACAAGGCCAATAAGTTTCTGCAGTGTTTCCTCACTTTGATGTATCCATTTTCTCCTCCTCTGGCACCTTCTCCTCTTCTTTTACCTCTATAACAGAAAAGCAAATTGTAGTGGTCATGACAACACAGCCTCACACTGATCTGACTTAGAATGCTAAATCACAGGTTGCACATATCTTTTTATATGACAAAATGAGTGAGAAGCTGTTGCCCCCCAACCCTACACCGGATAAGCTGTTGAAGATGAAATCAAGATGGAGTGAGAAGAAAAAAATTGATAAATACCTTTTGTTTCCTCCTCACCTTTCTTCTCCTTTTCTTCTCCCTCTTTCTCTCCATCGGTTTTGACTCGCTTGACTTTCTTGAAGCTGGCTGCGTTTCTGCGGCCTCCTTCACCTTCGTCCTCGGAATCAGAGAACTCCTCCTCACATGCTATCCTCTTGTCATGAGCACGGACTGAACATTAACAGAGGGGTTAAATCAAAACATGGAAATCTACCGTTTCATAGTTAACTGCAAGATGCTGGAGATCTTGTGTGATGTGAAAGAAAATTACAACTGTGAGAGATTCTTACTGGAGATGCGTTTGTTGGGGTCATCCTCCTCCTCATCACCACTGTCCTCCTGTACGGCATCCTCTGGGATGGCCTGCATTTGGACTCCCGGGGCATGGGGCAGCATACGCAAGTTCTCAAACAAGCGCTGCCTAGAGGACAGAGTGCAGGTTGAACATACTAGCCCATAAACCTGAGACACAAACCTGTTCCTCTGACAGCCAAGTTCTCAACTTTTTCAAAATACAAAAGAAAAAAAAAATAATAATTGAATGTCAGTTTAATGCACTCACTTGATCTTCTCCAGGTAGTCATTGGTGTTCTGGTTTGTCATGTTGGAGGGGCTGATGTGGAGCTTGAAGTCTGGCCCGAAGTACTCAAAGTAGTCATTGTACGGGAGCTCTGTCAAGTTGAGTTTAACATTTTTTTGTCACCATTTAATGAATATTAAGTTATTGTATTGTTTGTATGAGGATAATAAGAATGCTTCATGTCTACTGAGAAACTAATGCTAATTAAAGGTATTGCTGATTAATGATCAAAGGATCTAGCTGACAATTTCATCAATATTTAATTATCTTCTATTCATGTATAATGGATTAGTTTACAGAGACTGTGTTGATTACCACCAAAGAGAAATCTTCTCTCAAATGAAAACCAGACCGATTAGATTCAGAGCCACACATAAAAAGACTCACCATTGGGGATGGAGGTATCAAGGGCTACGGCAGTCTCATACGTCCAGCAGCGTGCCACATTACGGATGGTGTAGCCTCCCCCGCCAAGCATCAGCAGTGGCAGGTTGAAACTCTTCATGTACTCCACACACTTAGCATGGCCTGAGTACAGCATGAACAAAAATAAAAAAAACATTTAAAATGGGAGAACATCGGTTTGTTTCTCAGTTAAACTTAATTCAAGACAGCTGCAGACCAAATTGTCTGACATGTCATTAGAACAGAGATGCTTTGATTCACCTTTAATGGTGAGGTTAAAGCAACCAAGTCGGTCTCCTGACAGAGAATCAGCTCCACATTGCAGAACCACTGCGCTGGGTTGGTACATCTCCATCACCTTGGCCATGATCTACACAAACAACATCATCAACACTCTCAAATGCTTCCGTTGATGGCGGCAGAACTCGACAACCAAAGCATAACAGCCAACAAGTCTTTGTTTACTTACAGGTTTGAATATGGCTTCATATGACTCGTCGTCAATCCCATCCCTCAGTGGATAATTCACAGCATAATATTTACCCTTCCCAGCACCGATGTCCTGAAGAGAATAATGCAAATGTGAACTCAATTTATGACCATGACAATGTGACTTTTATTTGTTAAATAGTAATAAGGCTTACTCTCAGGTCGCCTGTTCCAGGGAAGTACTCTCCATACTTGTGGAAGGACACCGTCATGACACGGTCTGTGGTGTAGAAGGCCTCCTCCACACCATCTCCATGGTGGATGTCAATATCTATGTAAAGAACTCTCTGGTGGTATCTAGAAAGAGGGAAACAATACTTTAACTTAAATATTCAATCTAGGCAATGAGGAAAAACTTATTTTGGATTTTGCCAGTATTCTAAAATGATATTTATCACCCTTTCTGAGAACACGTGCCTGATTAGGAAAACAACTAGACCCTGACTGTATCAGATTTGATCAACCATGCAGAGTATCATACACATAAGCAAAACAAAGCTGTACTTGCGTGGCTGTGTGCTTTTGTACTTACTTCAGTAACTCCAGAATAGCAAGTACAATGTCGTTGACGTAGCAAAACCCAGAGGCCTCAGACTTCTTGGCGTGATGCAGGCCTCCAGCCCAGTTGATAGCAATGTCTGTCTGCTGTTTGTTCAACTTCACCGCACCAGCTGGAAAACATCAAATAATTAGCAGTCTGCTTGGACTGAATTTACCAGATTACTGGGGCAATGATGCCATGATTGCCCTCCAACACAGCATGTCACTGTCTGAGCAGCACTTAAAGAGGAACAACTTACCAACAGAGCCCCCTCCTGAGAGCTGGCAGAACTCAAACAAGCCATCAAACACTGGACAGTCCTCTCCCACATTAACTGTGAAGCAGTGGAATAAACATTAACACTAGTGCTCATTTCACCACGTACAGTTATTTTGCTGAATACAAAACCAATATTCTACCAACACAAACTACCTCTCTGAATAAACTTACATCTCTGCATTTGTTTGCTGTACTCTGACATGTTGTCCGGTCGAATTGAACGCAGAAATTTGATGTAATCGTCACTGTGATACTTGGTCATCTCTTCTCCGCTTGCTTTGTGTGGACGCTGAAACACAGAGGATAAGTAAGTTCCTGGGACACACAAGAACAACTAGTGAGGTCTTGTAATTTGACTATAACTGTAAGATTACTTACATATATCTCCATCTTTCTGTAGAGGCCATAGTTGAGCAACAGGTTGTGAGTCATGCGAATTCGGTGAGGCTTCATGGGGTGTCCCTGACCATAGTAATAATTACCGACGTCACCTGAAATGGAAAGAAATCAAAAATAGCACGTTGGATTTTTTGTCTATTTTACGTGCAAAGGTTAAACAAACGGCAAACACTAACATGACTTCGTATTGTTCAGAACAGGTTTATGCACGTAAAAGGGTCGTGAATGCGTTCAACAATACCATCGTGCACGTCGATTATTATCCTCCAAACTCCGAAACACTGAAGTAAAATAGCTTCTTTCGAAACTGGACAAAGTGCCCAGCTACAGTTACATGGTGGCGCTTTGTAACACAGCGATTAATGTCGACCAAGACGTTATTTTACACCGACCTCTCTAGCATTTGAAGGAAGCTAGATGAGCCATTTTAAATGCTAGCTTGGCGTTGCCGTTAATTGCGGCGACTATGAAGAACTCGTATCCCCATTGTTAGCTCGTTAGCTAGTAAGGTAAACTACTCTAGTTCAAGTAGAAACATCTGGTAGACAAAATGCTTAAAATACACTTTAAGGGAAACCTGCGCATTTGGGAACACCGAGCCGCTACTATTAGGGTATGTATACTCCGTGTGGACTTAGCGACAATGTGTAAGACTGGGATGATGAGAGCCGCCTGCGACCAAAGCTAGCTAGGTTAGCTAACGTGCCAGCAAGAGGTGGAATAAACTGCAACCATTGTTGGCGCGAAGTGGCGGATTTCATTCATCCGCACGCTCGCTTTTTAAAGTAGAGACACACGAGTACTCACCGTCATAGTAGTAGCAAACTTTTTTCTTTGTTCCTTGGGTGGTAAACGCCATTTTACAGTTTTTTGACTGGCTTTCTCCGCACGCCGCAGGAGACAACAGCGACAAGAGGCGGATAGTTTATATCACGTCCAATCATTCGGTAGTAATATTAGCTGATATCAACAGGGGGCGACAGAGCCCGTTTCACCCCGTGTACCGTGTTGTAGTTGTTTTACGTCATGGAAATCCATTACTTTTTCTAAAATGTAACAGTTGTACTGACTGGTTAGCAGTGTTTTGGTGGATCAAATATTTAGACCCCTTTATTAATTAGGTAACAACGCCACGATGCGAGAAAGCCTTTACGAGTACAGAAGTAGTACAATGTATTGTAGACGTTCTCATTATCCTGCAGAATGTCTCCTATTGTATATATTATAGCCTACATGATAGTTTCAAATTGTTATAACTGATGGGTAAGCGACATTGTGATTGCAGTTGATCTAGACTCTAGGCGGAGCAATTTTTCACCCATACGGCTACTGGTGATCCATGATAATGCATCTACCAAGTATGTCTCTAAAAAGTATATGGTAGAATAGAAAAAAGTCAAATGAAAGTACACATGAACAGCTCATAGTATCTCTAAAGTGTACATAAGTACAGTTCTGGTGCAACTGTACCTATTACATCCTACCTGCTCAATATCATTGAAAGCCAATGTGCATGATATACATATTTTGAGTGGCTGTCATATATGTTTTGTAACCTATATCTACATAATTTGTTGCCAAAATAACACAAGCTCAAAACAACAGTGTCCAGAATGCAGTATAATTCAATTTAATACATTTACATAACAAATAAAGCGTTTATTGCATTTAATGAAACATATCACTGAGTATTTTCTGGCTGATGGTGGTTCTTTTTAGCTGAAGCAGGTTGTGATGGGTTCTGGTTTATTCAATGTAACAATAAACAACATCCATGTACATTTTTACTGCAATTGAAACAATTTGAAAATATTTCATCAATTGCAGAGATAAAACATAGCTGAAGCACTTTGACGGTATTTACATCTCAATAATGAGCACCAGGAGAGCAACTACTTATTCAGCTACATCAGTTCCAGCAGCATGGGGATCACTCGCCTTTCTGTTGTTGGCTCTGCAGTCTCTGATTATCTAAGAGGCCACTTCAGAATAAGTTTGGAGCAGAAACAAAGTATTCTTATTTGGGAAATCTCAGTTTCCACCGTATCAATATTAAGGCATGTACTCTTCAAAAACAAACAAAACAAAAGCCAGCATCCATCTTCACAGGTTGTTTCCTTTAGTTTGAGTATATTTATTGTAAGTTTGTATGTCTTTCTGCCGCATCAGGTTTATTCCTGGTACTGCCTCTCTGTGGCAGTGAAGAAATCCTCCAGAACACTCCTCAGGTACTCAAAGGTGGGCCTGTCTTCAGGGTTTTCCCTCCAGCACAGGCACATGACATTATAAAGCCCTTCTGGACAGTTTTCTGGCCTTGGCATTCTGTAGCTACGCTCCAGGTTCTGGATTACCTCTGGGTTGGACATACCTGAACAACAGATAAAATGCAGGAGAGTATGGATATGATGTTTTCAGCAGTTGTGATCCATGATGATTGCATTTGATTATGATTGGTACGTGTATATGAATTTTTACCAGGGTACGGTATGCGTCCATATGTCACTATTTCTGTCAGGAGGATCCCAAATGACCACACATCCGATTTTATGGAAAAGGTTCCATAGTTAATTGCCTCTGGGGCTGTCCATTTGATGGGGAACTTTGCACCTGTTAAAACAGGAAGACACTTTATTTTTAATGTTGCTTAGCTTTTTATTTATTTTAAATCATACAAGGGCATTGCTTTCTATGTCAAATGCACTCAAACACAAATTCTTTTCATAAATAATATTCTATAAGACACATTATTTAACCTGAAAAAAGGCGGTCAGTCGGCTCACAAGAACATGTGATATAAGTGATTTTAATAAGGTCTTGTTACCCTCTCTTGCTGTGTATTCGTTGTCTTCGATCAGTCTTGCCAGTCCAAAGTCGGCAATCTTACAGATGAGTTCATTAGACACCAGAATATTGGCTGCTCTCAGGTCTCGATGGATGTAATTTTTCTCCTCAATAAAAGCCATGCCATCAGCCACCTGCAGGGGGCAGCACATAATCTGTTAAGCCCTAGAACTGTGCGTTGAGGTGTGTAGTGTGAGGGGCCTGTTTATATTTTAATATTTTATTATATTTCTGTGTGTGGGACAGATTAACTGGTCTGGTGAACTCCAAACCAGGGAGTTTTCCACTTCCCCAGGTCAGTCCCTTTCCTTCTAACCTTTACCTCTGTTCTCCACCCAGGTACACAGCTGTGCTCTACTTCCTGATACTAAAAGCTGCAGTCGTGCCTTTACCTTAGCATACTGCAGACTGGCTGCTTATTCCAGTTAATGTTCTGATTCAATCAAATACATGAGTCATTTCTACATAGGCAGAGCACAGACGGAAATTGATACTAGGCCTACACCTATTGCAGTAAGCAATTTGTGTCTGAGTTATCTAAATCAAGAATTAAGACGATTTCCTCAGAATTCATACCACACAGTTGATAAGCATCTGAGTCTTGTATGTCTTTTTGTTTAACTCTCTAGGTCAGTGGTGCATATTTCAGACACAAGAATCTATCGCATAGGTGCAATTGGACCTGCGGGTCTTGTCAGAAACACGAGATGTGCGTATGTCTGTGTATTTGATCAACTTCACACTCAGGCAACTTGACGTCTCTGTACTCTCAATTTGATTGTGGCGACGACTTGTGAAACTGAAACTTTAAACCATTCCTTTGTAATCATGAAATAAGGTATCTCTTTACTCTCCTATGGCTAATGTAGGCTACATTTCAGTGAAATCTCAAGCTCTTCTGATTAGACTGCATACATGTACACACATTTTTAGCAGCAATCAGGCTGTGGACAGAGTGTCCAGTATGCTGCAGCCATAAATGTCATTAATTGTGTGAATTGTAATGCTCCATCACATGATGGTTAGATTTACATGCTTACCGCTAATGCTCTCTGTGCATGACAACACCAAAGCTTTTTTCCTGTAGCATAGTTTCACCACAAAGCTCTACGTGCCAAGCTCTAAGGCGTCGGAGAAATTGCCTAATCTGGATGAAGAATTTCTTGTCTTGATAGACTTTGAAAAATTTCAGTCTGTCATCCTATGGTTGTTTTCCATTCCCACACCCACAACACATGTAGGCAGAAGTCAAAGTACTTTTTCCTTGCATGTAACATTTCGAGAAGTAGATGAAGGTGTGATTAGAGTTCGACATTTTGGGAAATACTGTTATTCACTTTGTGGCCAAGAGCCAGACAGGAAGATTGATATTGTCTTTATATCTGCACACTGCAAAAGAAGCAAGTAGTTTAGCTTAGCTTACTATCAAGCTTACTATCCTCTCTGCCCCCCCCCCCCCCCCCTCCAAAAAAAAACCACTCTTCAGACAGACAACTGTCTCATGCACTACCATACAGAAATGTTCTGCTCCTATTTCTGACTGTTTTTCACTATTATTATTATTATACTGTTTTTGCTGCTAGTACGACCTACTGCGTTTTAGTATAGTTTTAGTACCACTTAGTATAGTAAATATTATATTTTATTGTTTATTTTATTGTGTATTAGTAAATCTTAGTCTTCTCTGTTGTGCCTGTGCACTTTATCTCACCGTGGGACAGTGAGAGACATTGTTTTGATTTCTTGTATGTGGTACATGGAAGGAAGCCTGGCTCTGTCCAAGGGTAAAAATAAATCTACATGCACTTCTGCGGTTCACTAAACAATCCAGGCATAACATGTTAATTAGTGAACTTCCGAGGTGGAAGGTGGACTTGTTACCTCTCAGACATGGACAGATGTGTTAGCGAATTTACTGCTGTGAATAGAGAATATTTGTTATATGTTGATGAAAATAGACAGAACTTAAGCAGGAAATGTACACCATAATACATTCAGTTTCAGGTCTTGTCACCTTGCCCTCATTTTGGTATCTGAGCCGATGCCATGGTGAGTAGATGAAATATTACGTATTACCAAAAACTGCTTTGGTGGATTTGTCCCATGCTGGGGATGATTGATAGTAACACAGTTTTATTTGTGCTAACATGTCCAGACTGACATTCATCACACCTCTGCATATACACACCCATCCAGCTCTGTCCTTATTACAAGATCAGTGTAGAGTGGAAGTCTCATTACAACAGTGGTCAGTTTCCTGTCTATGAGGATCATGGTGAAAGAATAGGAAGTGAAAGAACGAAAGGGAATCTAGTATATTGAGTAACAGTAGAGAAACATTGATAGTACAAAAGAGATGTCTTGCCTGAGACGCCATGTCTATCAGAGTGTTCATGGGCAAACTGCTTCCCTCCATTGTTTTCAGATAATCCACTAGGCTACCTGTAAAAATGACATGAATAATATGAGCTTATTTTTTTTGCAAATGATAAACTATCAATTCTGCAACTGCCACCAATTACACCAGTAGATCTAGAGTATTACAGATATATATACTTGTATTGGATGTGAAATTGCTAGAAAACAAAAGGCGAGTCCAGAAGACTGATGATATTTTCCATGGTTGAAAATATTATGATTCTCCACAGACATAAATAGACAGTTGGACCAGAATAGCCGTTCATATCAGCGAACAGAACACTTTGAGGAAGTACACAGAGCATTACTCAAGTTGATTCATAGTGTCTGACAGCAGAAATTGTGTTGAGTTTGATTAGCCCAGAACAATACCTCTGCACACCAGCCCAACCCAAGTCAAACCAAAGGAAATAAGAGAAATGACTATGCCAGGAAAGAGGAGGCCTTTGCTCCTGTGCTTAAGTCCGGAAGTTTGCTTTTGAAGTCTGAGAGCTAGAGGAACGCTCTTTGTCAAGGTCACAATGGGAAGCTGGGATGACACGCCTGTTATTTTCCATCTTTGTTGACTTCAGTGATAAAAAAAAGGGACAAACTGGAAAGACGCGACCTCGGAGCCATCCTTTCTCTTGCCAACAAGGCGACAATTGTGTCCTGTCCACACGTGGATCCCAGACAAAGAGACAGCTTCATGTAGAGACATTGCTGGTGGTTTACAGGCCACTCATACAAGACCATACAAAGCTACTCCATTCAATTCAGCTGTAAGGCTGTTGCTGTGTTTGTGACAGAATCTCCCTATACATTTTGTTATTGTTCCTCCCAGTCAAAAAGAATTACAAAGACTTTTAAGGTCAAAGGGAAACAGATACTGGACCCCATCCACATGACTGCGGCATTTGGGCCTAACAAACTACTACAGGGCATAGAACTTGATATATGAAAAGTTGTCTGCTACTGTTACCATAACCCTATTTCATTGCTTGTGTTTGTGAATAACAGTGATTTCCCACGTGAAGCGCTCCAGTATAGGTGTACGTATGTGCATGTGTTTGTGAGTGTCTGTGGATGCATGTGCGTAATACAGACTCTGGAAAGCAGCCAAGTATCATCAAGGGGTCTCGGTGAACAATAACCGGGTGTATCACACTCTCCTATTTTGACACCCCCTCATCTCAGACAGGCCAGGGGAGACTTCCCCTCGGTGAGTAAACACCAGCCTGTCTGGAGTGGCCTGGAAAAGAAGCGAAAGTTCATGTTTGCTTTGAAACATTTCAGCAAAGAGCAGTGAATACGGGAGCGGCGTGAGGACAAGCTGAAAATAGCCTATCAGAAGGCAGGCCACTTCAGCAGAGCAGCATGCTTTGGGAAGCAAGGCTCATGACTTAGCTCCCTTATTTAGGTTTGATCTCACCGCTGCATTCATGTCCAGTCGCGGGTGAGGATTATTTGGTAACGTTCCAGTAATGTGCATCTCGTATCGCCTCTTTTATCAAACACAAATATGCAGGAAGGCAGCTGTGGTTGTGTGAGATGAAAAGGTGTTCAGCTAATTCAACAGAGTCACTGACATGGAGCACACATCTGAAAACATTATGACTCATGAAAAGGGTGAAACACACAGGGCAGCCCAGTCTTGTGTTCAAGGGTGTGCTCTGGCACCCTTGTTCCGATACCAGATCAACATGTTTGATCCTGAACGCCTACGATGCGCCACTGCCTATAAAACGTGCTTCGTCTTTGCTCCAGGCGCAGACATTACCCTGATGACACCACCTTTAGTGTTCAGGGCAGCAGATTACAGAAATGATCGTTTCAGACAGGCTGAGGCATATTCCAGATGATTAAACTGAACTGAAGGGAGCTGGTATGATTACAGAAGGATTTCGTTTTCTGTTTGCTTCAAATGAGCATTCATTTCAGGGAAATGCCCAGGGACCAGGTTTTCCTTTTTCTTTTGATGCTTTCGGTAATATCTGTTATTTCCTCATGATGGTTGACGTTATTAGCAAAGAACCACAGGCTGTGACACATAGATTATTTGTACCCACCATTTTCCATGTACTCCGTGACAATATAGATTGGCTCTTGGGTAACAACGGCGAAGAGGCGGACAAGTCGTGGATGCTGCAGGTTCTTCATCATGTTGGCCTCTGCCAGGAAGGCTTCCACTGACATTGTACCCATCTTTAGGTTTTTAATTGCCACCCTCCTGTCATTATTGTAGATACCTGAAAATAAACAGATAGACAACAGTGGATTTTTGAAAGGCGTTGATTAAATCAAGTTTCTACAGCCATGCATACAACACACATCAGTATGCTAACACGCTCACAATTACAATGTTGACGTGCTTACGTCATATTAATAATGTTGACCTTAAATCATCATTTAATTTAGGGCGTTAGCATGTCCACTTTTCAAATTAGGACTAAACACAGAGTACAGCAGATGTCAGTATTTTTGCAGCTGTTTGGTGTGTTTGTGTCTGATAATGGCACTAGAGGAATAGCCCAAAGTCATTAGGTTTTATCTTTTTGGAGCATGAACATGATAGCAATTTTTATGTTAAACCACCCCATTGTTGTCGAGCTATTTGGCTCAAAACCAAAAATGTCCACCTCACATTGGTGCTTGAATCAAAGTAAGGGGACACATGGACTACTACATCTTGAATATAAAAGTCTACCAAGGGAGCTTTCATCTCAGCCTGTATGTCATAAATAAATACAGTATGTCATGAGTTGTGATCAAGTATGTGAAAATAGTTACACATGACTCTCCTGCAAACGGGATCTCATTCCAGATGTGGTACGCTAACACATCTAACAATCAAAACCACATCCAACCAGTTCCATCTTCACGCAGAGCATCTCATACCATGGATGAATCATAGCAATGGCAACAGATCACAATCACTATTCCAAGCATTCCTCCATATTGTCATGTTCAACTTACAAGAATAAACAGGTCATAGCAAGTGACAGTCACTCCCATTATTCAAATATGTCCTTGAACCAATGTTTGGATGAGGTGAGTGAAACAAATAAAGTACCCACGCTACATGAAAGAAGATCCTGTAAACAGAAAGTGGCTGTGAAATGAGGACAAGTTCCATTGTTGGCAATGTTTATCTGTCGTACAGTGGCTGCTTTGGGATCTTGAAGTGCTGGCAAAAGCAGATGGAAAATATAAGGGAAATACCCGTCCAACTGAATAATAATAAGGGGGTGATGGCATCCAAACATGATCAAAACCTGTTGCCTTCTTGTTAAGAGATCATTCTTCCAATCCGTGAGCCCTTTGGAAATTCAGATTAATGTAGTTGGAGTAGTGTTGCATAACAGGATTAATACCGCTCATCATTCTCCAGTTAACCAGCTTATACAAGCCTACAATTAAGAGTGTGTTGAGGAAACAGTTCTGCATACGCGGCAGAAAAAACCCTGGCTGAAGGCTTTAAAAAGCCCACAACCTCATTGAGCAACAGGGCTTTGTACATGTGATGCATCTGTGCAATATGCCACAAACCCCTATGCACAAAATGGAAAAACATATCCCCATATCATCTTCTCCGTCACTCACCCATCCAGACTTCTCCAAACTGTCCTGCTCCAAGCCTGCGCTCCAGCTTCAGGGACTCACGGGGAATCTCCCACTCATCCTGCCACCAGGGCTTCTGTGGGGCCCTCGACTGACACGGCTTCATCAGCTTTGCGCACAACCCGTCTGCTTCGCCTGGACGACACAGAGAAAAATCAAAAATCATTCGGATGAAGACCCACCAACAGCAATTTTGACGAGTCCCTCCAACAGGCAGCACGCACGTGAGTGATGCTGGACCAGCTCCTTCAGCGAGTTAAAGGATATCTTGACTGTGATGTAGAAGCCACCATTGTCCATGTTGCGGATTCTGTAGTGCTTAACTCCTTCCCCGGTGTTGTGGTCCAAGTCCCTGATTGAAAGGGAAAATGACCCTGAAACAAAGAGGAAGCATAATCTAATATGAGATGATGTAGAGTTCACCTGATATATCTGGAAATCACATATTGAATTAGGTTTAAATGTCTGTTTGGCGGTCTCATGTGTAGCATTTTAACATCATTATATCAATACTAGCTTCATTTAAGTAATAGGTTCAAATATAGATCTTTTGCCATGCAAATGCATGTACAGTGCAAAACTGTTGATTTATGACACATCAGTCTAGGTTAGTATTTCAGTATTTGTGCTGCATTTCCATCACAAAAAGTGTGATGAATGAAACATAGAATACAGTGGTGAGAAATTAAAGAAATTAAGCATGTTGGGAAGCAGGAAGGGGGCTGATACAGTAACAATAAAACTTAGTGATATAGAGGATACCAGCCCATTATGTGGAATGTTTCACACAACAAATATTTCAATGTCTAAAAATGTTAGCACACATCAGCAAGTGTAACAGTGGAAGGCCATACTCAAATATACTTAAAGCTAAAAAACAAAACAAAATGTAAAATACAGTATAATGTATCTAATGTATATGAGTCAATGCCATGATGAAAAATAGATCACCTTGGGTTGTCTCACTCTCTCGAATCAAGAAGGAGCCCAGCGTGTTCCCAGGAGCCAGGAGGAGCCTCATGGCTTCGTTTCTAGAAATGTTCTTAAAGAACCACCTGCAGCAGAAACACACTATGTTTCACACTTTTGAGCTAACCACATTCCCTGTCCCCCTCCCCCCCCGCCCCACACACACACATGCATGGAACAAGATGGTGTTGAGGTTGAGTGACATGGTATTGAGAGCAGTATCTTTGTGTTTCCTGTATGACGTACGGTTCAGTCTCCACTGTAGTCATAGCAACAAAGTTGTGCGGGATGTATCCCTTCTGGCCTGTGGTGAGAGACTCTGCCAAATACCACTCTGGATCATCCCTGGAAGTCAAATAAGACAATGCGTTTACATATAGGTGACGTGTTGCAGAAGTCTATCTAGGATGAATAACTTCCTTACATTTTAAATGATGAAATGTCTACATATCAGCAGAAGACACCAGAGAGGTTACAACTTACAATATACATCATTATACAGTAGCCTGTAGCTTGTTAAACTTCATTCATAGAGCAGCAGTAATATATATATATATATATATATATAGGTCAGCAGCAAGTAATTTTAACTTCGAGTGCAGCAGTTAGTGGCAGTTTTGAGTGGTACGCAACTGCGTTGGGTTGCTCAGGTTTGATTTTTGGAGCTGTAAAATTATATATCATATATATACATAGCTGGCAAGTATGGACATGGGTTATCTTGCAGCATACTGTAGTGGTCTGGCACACAGCTGAGGTCTAAATGAAGTTGAATGGATAGTCTAAATACAAATTGTTGTCTGTGGCTGAAACGGTTTTAAAAATCTTTTTTTCCAAGCTTAAGACCTCCTATGTTAAAGAGCAGCTTACTTGTTGATGATCTTGAGTTTGTCTCCCTTCTCAAAGCCCAGGTCACCATCATGGTTGGGTTCATAACTGTAAATGGCCACTACAAGGTTGACTGCAAGAGGAACATTGAAAGTTTTTTGTGAAGTGAAATATAAGTGAAATACATACAGTTTTACTCACACATGGTAGGCTAGGTGGTTGATTAGTGGCAGTGAAGTAGGAACTCTTGCTTAGTCTAGGTGCGCTGTACTCAATCAAATACAGGATGAGACACAGGCGGTGTGAGACCACAGTGGCAGCAAATGTGGCTAAATTGATTTTTGTATTAGTTAGAAGTGTCATTCAATACCTCAATAAAAGATAAAACAAAGTAAATACGTGATATAAGAAGTGAATAATGCAGAATTTGAAAGATATGAAACTGTGAAATAAACATCTGAGCTTCAATTTAATTGGGGATAAATTAAGAAATAAAAGCTTTTGTATATTGTATTCATATATATTGTATATATATATATATATACATATTTTCAATGTCCAATAAATAGAAATGTAGTGTATCTTGTCACCTGGTAAAGGAGACATAGGAGGTGAATGCTGTGATGGATATGGAATCAACTGGTCCGTGTACTGATGAGGAAAAAACAAGATCAAACATATTAAGTTCATATTTCTGAGGAATAATATTCATGCAGTAAAACAAAACAATATTGCTTTCAAAGTAAAAATGTCCCTGATAATCATTTTGTTTCATTTCTCATCGACAAAATGTCTTGATGTATTGTGGCACTGATGGCTTTCTCCTTTATTTACTTACATCTCTAACTCATGTAGAGGAAACAAACAGCATTGAGGGAATAATTACTCTCCCAATGAATCACACACAAAAGAGAAATTCCCTTGCAATTATGTAAGTTGTAAAACTTGTAAAACTGGACTCAAACATACAACAACAGATCGTGTTTTCTTCTGCTCATGGTTACATATTTTTTACACAACATGAAATGAATTGTGGCAGCCCATGTAACGTTCACACCTCCTCCCTTATGCAGTCAACTTATGTCGATGTCCTCCAAGTGGTCACACACATTCTAACCTCACGCACGACCAAAACCCATTCATGTGAACACTTACTGGGTTGCATGACTGGGGAGGTATGGGACAGTTGCATTGTTCACAGATTTCATCCAAGTTCTCAATCCAATCGCCGTCTGAGTAGTCCGAGCTGCAGTTACATCCCATCTTTTCTGCAATTTCAAGTTATTTTTCAAAAAAGGCATTATGGACTGTTCATAAGATAATAGACATACTCTCATTTTAATGTCCTGCGCTGCATTTAGAATTATGGATGTCGAATGCTGTTAAAAAACACATGAAATGAAAAAAACAACAAATTGCATTGTAAGATTGGTACATAAATGAAACTAATAGAAGTCACAAAATGATTTCATTTCTGAAAACTGCTTTGATCGGATGTGACAAAGGCCTCGCCTCAAAATGGAGGCGTAGGCTGGAAACTAAGAGGCTAACAACTGTAAAAGCTCTCATTTTAGGCACATTTTTTTACATTAAATCTGCACACAACAGTCTAATAAAAAAGAAATCCCATCCAGAACTGTTACAAACAGCTACAACTTTCAGCATAGCAAATCACAAGCGTGACATGTTTTAATTCTACTTCAGACGGGAACAGTAGGCTCTCTAAAAATCTATGCTAATCTTGTATAATCCTATGCTATGTGTTCTGTGATTTGTTTTATACTAGTGCACTGTATGAACTGGCTTTCTCAAGCTCACTTGGCTCCCATTGGGCCACTCATACAGCAGGGTCAGTGGGCTAATCGCAGCAGCCGCCTGTCCCAAAGGCTCAGAGCCGTGAGAAAAATCTGGAGAGGCCTGACCCGGCAATAACAAACCACCACTGTACTGAGACCCCGAGGAGCAAATCACCGGACTCCATCCGGGTATAAAGAGTTTTTTTATATTATTATTATCAACACTTTGACGCCTACTCACCCGCACATAGGGAGTTACACAACAAAGTCAGCATTTTCCATTGAGGGGCTACCCTCTTCTTTCTATGATCCACGGCTGAAGGCCTTTCCAAACAAATACTGACTGATATTGATTGCAAAGTATGTCGACGGTTGTCAAGAATGACACTGTCAGTAAAGCTTGTATGCCACTACACCTTATGAAAAGGCACACTTTGAACGTAAATAAATGTACACATTAAAAAAAGTATGTAATTTAATGTACTTTATGTCATTTTAATTGCTGTTGCACTTACTTCACCCCAATACCACGTTTCACATTCATCATCACCTACATTATCTCTCACAAATAGTTTGTGTATCTGAAAAATGTACAGACACGTACATGCCTGAAATTTAGATTTGATTTTAAAATGGATTCATATTTTTTTACAATGAGAAAGCAAGCTATTTTTCTTAACTCCTTTTTTGTAATAGAGAATTTCTTTTTCAGCAGTGACAATGACACAATCAGTATCTGAATATGTTTTGTTATTAAGTATATGTTAAAATAATGAAATTACCAATCATTGAGAAAATATGGATTTTGGCTAATTAGCTATTGCTACTAAGTGTGGACATTGTTCTTCTCTATCAATTTCCATATGTTACACAAAAATCAAAAGACCATCCCAACTCTAAATAATTCCTCTGATTTATGTAGCAAGTTTCAAATAACACGTATAATAATTACAAGCAAATGATCACCTTTAGCTAAGTCACAGTTTTTTTCTTTCTTTATAATTCTCAACCTATGTAACACTGAGAGACTCACAAGTTTGACACTTACCTCTTAAATTTTGATTTATTTCTTCAAGCGTCCAACAATATCAGATTTCACCAGCCGCCATAGAGATATTCGTAATTAAGAATTCTTATAGCTATTTAGCAATAAGTGAGTTTTTCACCACTGGAGCCCGGGTGTGAAGATGTAATCATCCGCTTCTGTTACCTACCTAACACAATGATGCTGGTGTGTCTGTAGTCTACACGCGCAAACGCACGCTTTGGAGGAGTGAAGGAGAGTGACTCAGACAGTTTCCTGTCGTTGAAATGTTGAGGGTTGTTCTGCAGGCTTCTAACAGGTGCTTTGCTATGCAGCTGTGTGTAAGCAGGGTGAACGTTATAAGCAGTAAAGGGGGTCAGGACAGCACCTTTCCCAAAGATGTTTCCAATACAGTTGAAAAAAGGAAGCTATGGTTGTGAGACAGTGGTGAGGTTATATTTATAAATGTGTAAGCTCTGTGCGTCAGCGACCTGTAACGTATTAGGGTTGAGGTGATTATTCAGAAGTTTATCTTGTGCAGCATCCAAACAATATGCAATTGAGCTTAGCAGTAGTATAATTAAGTACAATGTATTATATTTACAGTATGAAACATAACAAACCCAATTTTGCGAATTGGGTGCATCGGTTTCCTGTGTAGTGGTTCCAGGCATCAACAAGGTTATTTTCATCCATCAACATGTGGTTTGTGTCTGTGTGGCCTGCAAACCATTCTAAAAATACACTTAGACCCTTGGTTTTCTCAACCAAGTCCATCCATGCATTATCAATCACCACGTATCCTGTACGGGGTTGCGGCGGCTGGAGCCAATCGCAGCTGACATTGGGGCGAAGGCAAGTCAAATCATAAACAAATAATAGACGAATGGAGTCGCAAATATATTGCTTACAGGAGGGAAAACACGAACACACGTGATTCAGCGGATGACCGTACGAATCATCTTTACAACCAAACTCTTTACTGAATGGAGGCCACGTCACAGTCCTGTTTAGCCCTGAGAGGACATGAATTAACAAGCCTCTAAGACTGCAAGCGCACTCGAAGCCTGCGTCGCTCCATTTTTTTTCTTCCTTTCAAACAACTCTGCTTTGGGTCGCATCTCTTCTCTTGTGGTGAACGGCTGCTGCTACAGAGCACGCACTGGCAGGAAGTCAGTCCAAACATTACAGGAAGTGCATTCACATATGTGCTGAGAAGACTCAGTCACAGCATAGATTTGGTCTCACTTGATGAAACCACCGGAGCTCACTTTTTTTCCGTTAAAGCACATAAGCGAGAGAGTTTTAATCTAGGAGGGTGGGTTTGGTAGTTTCACTTCTTGATATGGATATATGTATTTTACTGGGCCTTTTTAAATAAGGCCATGTCCGTAGTGTTAAATCAAACAAATCCCTCATTAATATGATGACAAAATGCCGTACATCAACTAGCACGTACATAGAAAAGCCCCACCATCTTTGGAGATAAGCTTGTGGCAGGCCTTATGAGCCTTTAAGGGCATTCCTAGTTTCCCTCGGATCACAGCTGTCGCTGCTTCCAAATGTGGTTGGAAATCACATTCTGTTACGCAATCAATTCCAGATACAATCAAAATGTAGAACGTTTTCCAACCTCCCTTCAACCCCACTCGGCGACGCAGGTGCTGGCCTCTTTCCTGTGAGCGAGTGTGGCTTTGTAATACTCACTCGTCTACACTTTCACAAAGTCATTAAAGCCACTCAAATATTGTGCATTTTTAAGTTAGCTTAGTTTCCAAACAATCTATTAACGGCTTCTGCTCACACGATGAGCATGTGGTTTGATACTGAGTGGCATGAGAAAGAATAGTCTGCAGAGCTTTATTGTAAAATAATTCACTCAAAAGTGAGGGCCTCAGGATACAAAACGTCAGCCTCTGTATATTTCCCATATGATATCATTTCCACTATCGAGGTTGAACGTCACATCCGTGTCCTGAAGTATGTCGCATCAGATTCATCAGTCCTAGTTGTGCTCTCCTTTCACACAGTGGCCGCACTCTGCCAAGGCATATTTGGTTTCTTGTTTGACTAATTATGTCCAACAATGTCTGTGCTTCTGCACATCCCTGTGGGGCCTCATTCTAATGTTTGGATATTACACCAGGTCATGAATGTCTCGTGGCAGGAAAGAAGAGACTATTGTGCAAGGATGGCTTCAAGACCAGATGGATGGGATGGGGTATGCTGTGACATTTAGCCTGGATAAAGATTGAAAGTATATTATGCATGCACAGAACTAGCCCAAAGTACAAACCCTGTACAGCATTTTAAATGCTAACCAAAAACACAATTTAAGTGACATCAAGGTTAAGTATTTTTAATATTGTGCTGTATGTGCGCAAAATGCATTTACATTTACATACATACAGGTATCTATCTTTGATCCTCATTTGTCAAAAGATGCATTCATATTATACGGTAGTAGCATGATTTAACACTAATGCAATTCTGTATATATATATATATATATATATAGAATATATATTTTGTGTCATATATCACTCAACAGAAACATCTCATTCTTTCCAATGTGCGGATACTAATAATATTAAGCAATATAATAAACCAGTTAACTAGTCCTAAATTACCCGGTCACTGTCCAGCCATATATATAGTTTCCAATCTGTGCTCTGCAGCATCTGAACACTGTAATGGAAAACAAAATGCTGTCACTGCAGTGCTGAAGCTGTGGCGATATATATGGTTTGTGAAGAAAAGGCATAAAAATGCTGGTGTGACCTCCCACTTCCTTTGAGGATAGGGGGAGGGACAAAGCCGCGGCTTCAACAGCTGGAATAATGCTGCTGTATTAAAGGGCCCTATTTAATAGAAAGTGTTGCTGAATATTTCCTTAATCTGACCAGACTTGACCAGACTGGACTGGACGTGCCAACTTTATTTTTTTTTACGCCAAAAAAAAAAAAAAATCTGTTAGTGATGTAAGCTGAATTCTGAATGTAACCCTTCATCACTGATGTAAACCAGAGGGTGGAAGGGATGAAACTATTTGGTGATTTGCTAAAGAACAAAAAAGCAACTGCATGTCTGAGCCTCGATGCCCAGGTTGGGAACCACTCCTTCTAAGTACTCTGACCCGTCTGAAAGGTTCCCTCCTGTAGTGTGAATGAAGCTCAGCCTTTTTTGAGCCTCTAACTCTATAACAATCATTCAGTAAAACAGTACAAGTCTCATCGTAACTGCTTTGCACTTCTTTGGCTATCATTGGGTGAAAGATAGAATGCCCATTCCATTTCTACCTTTACGGCCCAGCCTTCATCTAACTGCCCTCTGATTAGCATGGCTGTGCAAAGAACAGTCTTGTTAACATGGAAGGTGTGTCTGTATTACATTAAGGGTGTGTGCTCCTCTGCACACTGAGGCGTCCTCACGCATGTCAAGCCAAGGTGCAAAGTCATTTCCATGTCCAACCAGCATACCATTAGCTGGCAGTCACTTTCCCTTTGTCAACAGCTGGAGGAAGAAAGGAGGAGAAGGAAATAAGCCAGAATAAGGTTGTTTTTTGTCTTTTAACACAGTGAGAAACGTCTGGAGTTGAGGTTCATCTTGGTGAGGCCCAGGTGTTTGAGCGGGGTGGACAGGGCGAAGGCAGCCTTCATAGGGATGTCGCACAGCAGGTCCGACTCCTCTCCACACTCCTCCAGTTCGTACGTGGCGTCGTCAAGCATCTCCTTGTGGCGGTCGCACACCTGCTCCACTTTCAGCCGGTGGATCTCCCCGCGCAGGCGGATCAGCTGACGGGCCAGATGGTGGTCCTGGACCTGCATCTCCCTCTGAGGAGGGAGCAAGGGGTGAGGGGCGGGTGAGAAAGAGAGGTTGAAGAGAATCCATGAGATACCAGGAAGTATGTGTATGTTTGGATATGGATCTTATCAAAGTTATTTCTTGTCAAGGTTAGTAAATCACTGGCATGTGGAATATACCGGCTGCAGCCTGAGAGTCTGAGAAAACACATTTCACAAACTGTTGAGGCTGTGAGAACAACATGAAGTCAGTCATGCTCTGCCCCAATTTAAGTCAGCAGATCACCTGAAGAGGTGAAAGTGGGGAGATCTACTTCACGCATGCATAAGGAACTTTGGAAATCATGTTGGTCTGACAAAGCTGGCAAATCTCCTCTAAAAATAATACCATTCTTTTTCAGTATAATGAGTTTTTTGGGTGAAATCAAGGAGGAGTCACTCACCAGCTCTTTTCTCAGAAACTCCAAAGCGTCATCGATAGTATCAAAGCCACAGATGTTGCGCACAACCAGCTCCGAGTTCTCGTCTCTCAGAATTGCAGGCACGGGCACGACTTGTCCTCCAGAGCTCGCGCTGTCTGCCAGATCACCTTCCTTCCACGCGCGACTCTGGACCCGCTCCTGCCACTCCAGATAGGACGGTCTGCGAGTCTGCAACTTCAGCTTCTCTGCAAGTGCTTTCACGTTGTCCAGATCCTCGGAGTCTCCCTCGGAGGACTCGTCTCCTAACTCTTTCAAATCCATCGGCGCAGTGATGAATGCGCGTCTTCGGGAATGGGAAGTTTTACTTTCCTGGATTGGCAGCTCGGCTATTAGAGCGCAACAGGTCCTTGCCTCCTTTATAAGGCGCGTAGAAGCAGTAACCGCCCATCCCACAGACGGAGGACAGGAAGGCTGGATCCTTCAGTTCGGCTTCCTTTGCAAGGAAACCAGATCTCCTTGAATTTCCTCAAGACCTCTCAACAAAGTGTGGCCTATGTCACACACTGATTAAAAATACAAAATAAAGGTAAAACTGTTATAAATGTTCATCAGTAATTCAGTGGTTTCATCACAGTAAATCAATTGCCATATTAAATGAAATATTAATTTCTAGTGCACAAATGTATCATCTTTAGATTTTTACTTTTCACTTTGATAGAGTTTTACATGGTTGAATACAGAATGTTCATTTGTGACATGTTGGCCCTTCACTGGGTAAACTGTACATTATCATTTTCAACAAATAAGAACATGCATAAAAGTGAAGTCATTTATAGTTAAAAATCAGTTTAATCTAGACAGATGTTTTGACTACCAGCACTTCATCAGTGTCAGTGCATCAAAATAAAGGAACAACCCACATAAATATATAAATGACAAATATTCTACTGGGGGCGATACAGATGCAGACCAAAACACATTGGAAAAAACAAGTGTAAATGAATCTGTTATCCTGAACTATGACTATTAGCACAAAATAAATACAAATACAACATGAATGAACCAAACAGACAAGTTCAAGATGTGTAATGTTGTCACTGAAATAGGTCATACAGTCTAATGTGGGTCATTGGAGTCACAAGTGCAAATACACCTTTTCTCTCCTCTAAAAATAATATAATTTACCATTATTGCTAATCAAGGTTTTATTTCACAAATAGTGCAGTTTAGTTTTACTTTTATAGTTGAACAATTTGAAAAATGTTCTAACCTCAGATTACAGAAATGTACTGAATGTCAAGATCAGAAGGACTTCATGATAACATGTTGCACATGCTTACATTAGTGTCTCATCATTACTGTTGCATGAATGTGTAAGAAGAATTTTAATGTTGTAGCTGCTTTGTAATGTTTTGGATGTGAAATCTGCAATCAGCAAAGAAAAACTACAGTTTGTCAACTAAAATGTAGTGGAGTAAAGTAAAGTGACAAGCACCTCTCATATTTAAAGACTATATGTAGTGCAATGCTGTTCCACGCCATGGCCCCAGTATATAAAAAAGGAACTTAACATGAACACACACTCACTCTGGTATTATAGTTATGCTGAGTATGGACCATTTTTAGCTTAGAACACAAATATGTAGGAGCCGACCCCTGAATTCATCGCTGCCAACATGAGTTTGAGGGGGTGCATTAAATGAATACCAATCGAATGAAATTGAAATTACATTGTATTAAAGATGACACAAGATGTTTCTTGACAGAATTTAAATGCCTTGTTCTGCGAAAAAGATACTTGAGTTTGCTGGCACATTGAGATAATAATTTAGCAATAGACTCACAGGAGAGTGAACCAAAGTATAAAATAGCATAGAATGGACAAATCCAAGTAAAGTACTTCAAAAAACAACTTAAGTAGTAAGTAAATACACCACTGTACTGTCATACATTTCAGAGGGAAATATCATACTTCTTTAGTTGCCAGTTGCTTTGCAGGTAAACATTTCACTTTCAACTTTCAATGATGCAAAAAATTTAAAAAACAAGAGTATTAAAACAGAGTACTTAATGTAGAAAGACTGAAATGCTGCTTGCACTCTTGCAGCAGTAAATTCCAATATATTCTGTAACACTTTGGGATTGCTTTTTACAATGAAAAAGGCTTTACAAATAAAATGTATTATATATATATATATATATTTGTCTTACTGACTTTTACATTCACCTAATAGTAATCTAGGCTACAAGTCAAATATTAAAAGTAGTGCAAAACTTGAGTATTTTTACATTGTGGACTCAAATACTTCCTCCACCCATCCACGGAGCCAAGCTAAATGTCTGTCGTGATTGAAGACCAGCTCTCTACCTTTGAGAATGCTTCCATCTAGTGGCCATTCATTATACGACATGCACACCACTGCTGCCCCTCTCCCCCTCTCTCTAATGAGCGAAACTTGTAGCAGCAATGACACATCTCAGTGCTGCAGTTTGCCAGGAAACGTCCAACTTCCGTCTTTTGTCGCCTCAAGCAACGCATCTTGGTTCCCAGAGCAGTGAGGGAAGGCGCAGCATATTAAGGCCCGGCTATGCTGAGAAAATAATGAATATATTTATAGGCTCTTTATCGCGGAACAAACAGAGCGCAACTGCTGTGCTACCCAGCCAACTGAGCGAGAGCAGGGGACTTTAGTTTTCTCACAAGAGAGGCGATTTTGGCCACTTAGTGCACTAAGAAGTTCAGTGTTTTTG
Organism: Eutrigla gurnardus; assembly: GCF_963514095.1. Classification (NCBI taxonomy): domain Eukaryota; kingdom Metazoa; phylum Chordata; class Actinopteri; order Perciformes; family Triglidae; genus Eutrigla; species Eutrigla gurnardus. The sequence goes on along the minus strand of NC_139921.1, from coordinate 13,757,583 downwards.
CTTTGGGACTGATGGAGTTTTCTGAGCACATCAAGACCGCCAACGTGGGGGACGTTGTACTCCGACAGCCGCTGCACCCGCCGAGCAGAGGCACCCTGTGCATCACCGGCCACCACCTGCTCTTCTCGGACAGGGAGGACGGCAGCTGTAGGCAGGTCCTGCTGCTTCTCAGGAACATCGATGCCATCGAGAAAAGGTGAGGCGGACCAGAGTGATCTCAACAACAATACACAGCTCATCAAGATGTTCAGTCCAGCAGTGCCACATGAGATGGAAATATAGTATGCACTCGTTTTACTTCCATGTTTCCAAATCGACCAACAACAAAAAATTGGATTCAACAGAATTCCATTGATGTGTATTTGATCGCTTTAAAACACTTGCAGCACTTAATATGGGTATGTTGAACTCTCCAGCACTTTCGATTCAAAGGTTTAGAGTTACAGCCTTAATAAAGGAAATAATCACACTAATCAACAGAAGTAATCACACCAAAGCTGTCAGTGCATGTCTCATTCATGTCTAATTCATGTCTAATCCATGTCTAATTCATGTCTAATCCATGTCTAATTCATGTCTAATTCATGTCTAATTCCATTATTCCTCAAATCTTTTTTGAACCAGTGTGGAAAACCTTTTGGGCCACTCCGGCCTCTTCGGTAATGCAGGCCGCAGTCAAAGGTTGGACATCATATTGTGTTGCCATGTGTCTGCTGCTCTTGTTGCTTAACACGATGACAGCAAGTGTCTTTTTCGCGGCGTGTGTCGCCTTACACACGCCGCGTTGTGTGTTGCTTGCTGCCAACAGCTTTTCCTTAGCTTGTTGAAACCCTTCGACGTGTTTTTGCTGAGCAAGACAGTAGGGGTTCATCAAGAGAAAGGCCTCCTCCCACACAGCTGGGGGCAACTTCCTTTTCTGCTGCATCATAGTGGTGTGTGTGTGTGTGTATGTGTGTGTATGTGTGTGTATGTGTGTGTGTTTGTGTGTGTGTATGTGTGTGTGTTTGTGTGTGTGTGTGTAGGATATCTGGCTCCTCAGGGACGATTACCATCAAGTGTAAAGATCTGCATGTGCTCCAGCTTGACATCCCAGGCATGGAGCAGTGTCTCAACATTGCACGCTCTATTGAGGTATAATAAATAATCGATTCATCCTAAACCACGTTGATGAGGAAATCAGTGTTTTTTTTCTGTTAATACGATGGAATCTCATATTCTTTTTTTGAATACGCCGTTTCTAATTATTTCCGCCTGTTGCTGTCATCTGTGCTTTACGTCTGATGACATTCTCTTTTGAGGTACAAAACTATCGCTCTGTCCCTTTCTCCAGATCCTGTCCTGCCTGGACGTTGTGTCAGAGATGTATCCGTTCTTTTACAGACCTTCTGATGTCAACCTGCAGGAGCAGTGGGGCCTCTCGTCCACTGAAAAGCATTACAGTCAAATGAAGGAACTCGTAAGCAACAAACTCTATAAGTTATTCATGAACTTGTTTCTGCCGCACAGGGATGTAACACATCAAAAATATATGCACAGTGTCAACTCATCCCAACAGCAAGGACCGCATGACAGGAAAAAAGTCAGGGAAACTGAACGCAGGGGTCAAGAATCAGGATATCCCTGTTGCTTAGCTTTCATTTGTTTCCCTTAATTTCAGAATGTGAGGCCCACAGCTTGAATTTGTGCTTAACAGATGTACATCTTCCTCTGGGGATAGCATGTTGCTATGGTGATGGGTGGACCCAGAGGGTAGTATTGTTGCATATGTTTTATAGGCACAATGTTCCCAGAATATGTCGGATATCTTTAGTTTTCATCAGGCTGCCCTGGTGACTGTCCTTCACATTGTCCAGCTGATTCCTGTCGTTTCCATGAGGGGTGGGCTTTGTGTTATGTGGTTGACCTTTCTCAAGCGGAGTTAGATGAGAAGATTGAAACTATCGGAGACGGTAAGCTTAGCTTTATACCTGAAACATGGAAACATGTTGCCTGGCTGTGTCTGAAGGTAAAAAATTGAGAATGAGAAAAAAAAGGTTAATAAAACCAATTCACAATACAATTCAGTCTAATTTTATATGCTAACTATCAGTTAGGAACTTTGATTAATAATGAATTAATACTTTCATAAAGTTAACAGCTTGTACATCTGAAGGAATTTGGAATTCTTTGACGAGCAGAGGTTGATAGCATTCATTCTTATACAATATAAACACAGCAGTTCAGAACTGTTCATTAACAATGAACAAATAAACATACACTAAGTCTAAGTAACCTATCTAACTAACTACTATACAAATGTGTGTGTCTGTGTGTTACAAAATGGCGGCTGTGGGCTTTGAATCGTAATGTGTGTTATTAATGTGTTGTTTAGTGTGCCGTAAGTTAGATTAGTGAGCATTCAAAACTGTATGTTCTAAATCACTAGCAACTGAACTAAAGGTACAAACTAAACAAAACCAACAGAAAATCCCATTGGAACATTAACGGAAAGGTTGCTTCTTGGTTGGTCTTTCTGACTAGAGGTGATCTTGTGTCTTGGGAAAAGAAGCTTTAAAGGAAGGATGAGTTGAGCCTTGGCTCGGCTTGATTGCTTGGGAGGCCCATCTTAATGCACTGAAACAATTCGATCTTCATCTATGAATTGTTCCATAGACACAAACCTGAGAAACACTTTACAGACGCATTATATATTTTTTTTTCCGTACAAAAAAGTTGTTTAGTATAGGTACCATGCCGGACTATTTCTGGGTTGAAAGCAGTGGTTTCCTGGAGATCTGTCTTTATTATGAGACTCCAGGAACCTCAGACTCATCAGTTTTGCAGTTCAGTTTTAATATGTAACAAATGTGATATAAACATATTAATGAGAGAGCGTTAGCTTTTTTTTTTTTTTGCTGGTCGGCAGATTTGCCTTTGTAGCTGTAGGGTGGTAAACATGAATGTGCTGTGTGCAGGTTATATGCCCTATGTCAGCCTTCATGGTCCTCTCTCTCCTGTTTGCAGCATGATAGGTGGCGACTGAGCACTGTGAACAGGGACTACTTAGTGTGTCCCTCCTACCCTCCAGCTGTCATCGTCCCCAAGAACACAGACGATGACATGCTGGAGAAGGTGGCCAAATTCCGACAGGGAGGACGCTTCCCTGTCCTCTGCTACTACCACAGGAAGAACGGCACGGTGAGGCGCTTTGAGGTATCGCCGCTGCTGACCTGCGATTCATACATGCCATGAACAAACAACACAAATCCATACTTTTCAGGTAATCATGCGCAGCAGTCAGCCGCTGACGGGAGCCAACAGGAAGCGCTGCAGAGAAGACGAGCACCTCCTCCAGGCTGTGATTGATGGCTCGGACAAAGGTTACATTATTGACACACGCTCCAGTCAGCAGGCACTGCAGGCCCGGATGATGGGTGGAGGGTTTGAGGCCAAATCGTTTTACAGCAGCTGGAAAAGACTGCACAGACAGATGGAGAGGTGTGTGTGTGTGTGTGTGTGAGAAGTGTTCAGTGGGAGTGGATGCTGTTCATCGTATTATGATGCTCATATTGTCTTCATGTGCATGCACAGGGGTAAACCGCTGCAGGAGAGTCTCATTAAACTGGTGGAGGCCTGCGGTGACGAGTCTCATAATATGGACCGTTGGCTCAGCAAGCTTGAAAACTCAAAGTGGCTGTCTCACGTTCAAACTGCCCTGTCAACCGCTGGCCTGCTTGCAGAGTGTGTGGAGAGGTAGGAACTACACCCAAGCTCTGTGTGTGTGTGTGTGTGTGTGTGTGGAATTACAGTCGGTCTGCACTTACCGTAAAAAGCATATTCTTGTCTTGTCTTCTTGCCCCTCTTATTGTTATCTTATACTTTTTAAATTAGCATTCTTCCCACTTCACATTCAAACTGCTGCACAGCATTTTCCTTTGGGATAAATACAGATTGAGCTTATCTCCATGCATGCAAGGACATGAGGATAGCATAACAAATAATGCCAGTTCTTGGTTTTGTCCAGGGACGGTCATTCAGTTCTGGTTCATGGCTCTGAAGGGACAGACTCCACTTTGCTCATCAGCACTCTGGCTCAGCTCATCATGGACCCATGCTGCCGCACACTGGAGGGCTTCCTGTGTTTACTGGAGAGGGAGTGGGTACAGGTGAGTTTATGTGCTGAAACATTGGAAAATGCTTAAATGACTCATTTGCAAAGACTTGTGGGAATAAAGTGTGTCAATTCTGTAGGTCATAGAAAAAAAAGAAAATAATACAACCCTCAAATAGATAGAGACACAGTATCAGTGGCACAGGGTCACTTCGTCCAAAAAAATATGTATATTTATGTATTATCTATTTATTATTATCTTTCACATACAGAATGCCCTACCTATGATTTTTATGGGATACAAAAACCTTATATTAAATAAATGTTCAATCTTTCTGTTAATGCTTTCTGTTAAGTTAAGACGCATTCCAAAAAAATCAAAACAAAAACAGAACTATTTGAGTTTTATTACTTTAACACTTGCTGTTTTGCTGCAGATCAGTCCCCGGTCCCCTATCTCACATGTTGTTAGAACCAGATCTCTTGCTAAAAGGATATGGCTCCATAGTCTACCATTGACAGGAAATGTCTTAAGAAACACAAATCCTATTCAGTGTGCAGCATGTAGTGGTGATGGATCGAACAAAACAGGCTTTTCTTTACTCTTTGCCTCTAGGGACTCTGTTTCTAAATGTTTCCATCCTACAATTCTTTCTCCTGTGCAGCATTTCTCTCACGAAGGAACTATTTTTTCTAATCATCATCATTTGACATTTCTTATACCATGGTCTGGGTGAATACTCGATTCTGATTGGCTGGAGGGTGTAGGTTAAAAAGTGTAAATTTACACCTAGGAAAGACGTTCCGTCAAATTGCCTGATGACAGTTCTAAATTATTGCGCTGGCTCAAACGCTAGATGGTGGACAATATTTGCTGCAATAAAAACGATTTAGGAAACTATCTGTGAACTTTGATTCTTTGAAACAAAATTTTGCATCATCCTCTGGACACACACAAGCTGTAAGTAGTGCACTGGCCTTCTGAAATGATACTTTGTATCACGTAACGTAAGGTTAAGCCATCATCTCACTTCCCATCACTGATCAACTGCTCCAGTCGGGTCGCTATGGCCACGTTGCTTGGCAACGCCTGCAAACGGGAGATATTACATAGTCCGCTCGACTTGTAAAGATAAACAACCCTTACGATTTCAACTCTAAAACACATTAAAGTATTATTAATTGATTATATTTTTCTTTCTTTCGTAGGTGACCATGGTATAAGCGGGAAAATGCCCTTCGAGGTGTCCATTAACAGAAATGAATGGACGACGCAGAGGCGTGAACCGTCTGACGCGAAGTCGTCCATTCAATGGACACCTCGTCGGGCATTATCCCTTACATATTCCACAAGTGCTCCCTGTCTTTAAGCTCCCTGAGCGAAAAAAAACAACTCATTTTTTTGTCTACACAAGAAATATGAAACAGTATTTTTTAATTTTGCAGCACAACCAAATAACCAACAAACAATTCAAATTAAAGGAATAGTTTTGGACATAAGACCTATTTTGTGTGGTTTTCCGGTGTGTTCGAGACGTCTGAAGACGTTTTCAAGAAATTTCATTCAGTTCTTCTAGTTGCCGAGTTCGCTTGTGCTATGGCTAGTGCAAGTCAATGGTTCTAGTTAGCATGGCATTAAAAACACTCATACCGACTCCACAGTGCACCCGAGGCAAATCAATTGTAACGGAAGACTATCGATGTACATATATGTGATATCACCTAGCACTTATAAGTTACCAGTTCTATAATAGTTTGTTTACCTGCTGTCATTGCTACAGATGCAGAGTAGCCTGCAGTGCTAGTTTCTTCAATCTCACAGAAATGGCCACTTTTGGAGAATATACTGAAACTTTTGAAGACTCTGATGAGGAGTTTTTTTCCACCCAAACCCAACCGTACCTGTACGAGCCTGAATATACAGAGGAAGAATTGCGCGAGAAGGATGCTCAAAGGGCAGAACGTGAACGAGCGTCTGTGGAGACCGAGGAGCTGAGAACCGGGACCGAACAAACGGAGACTGGTGGTGCCAGAAGGGAATCCCCCGCAACGCGTCCGAGGGTTTACGGTTCTCCAGACGGAGCAGAGGTTCGGGTTTGCGGTGCATAATTGTGGGTTCGCGGGGCCGTGTGCTGCCCGGTGTTTGAGTGAGCTCTGAGGGCTTTTCAGACAGCCTTGGGGGCTTAAGGGCCGACAAATCGGCGGTGTTCAGGTGTGTATTTACCGGCTGGATTCCGAGCAGCGCGTCTTAGAGTTTTGAGTCCGATGGAGCAAAGTAAAATTCCGCTGCTGCTGAGAAACTAGTTCCTCAAAAAATGGATGATTCATGCGATGCGAGGTTAGTTTTGTTTCAAATATTATTCTATCAAAACAGATATGTACATCGACAGTCTAGTGTTTTAATTGATTTGCCTCGGGTGCACTGTGGAGTCGGTATGAGTGTTTTTAATGCCATGCTAACTAGAACAATTGACATGCGCTAGCCATAGCACAAGCGAATTCGGCAACTAGAAGAACTGAATGAAATTTCTTGAAAACGTCTCCAGACATCTCGAACACACCGGCTGAGTTGGAAAATAGGTCTTATGTCCAAAATTCCGAACTATCCCTTTAACATGTTCAATTAACACAGAAGATAAACCATATGGAGCAAAGTAGTTATTCATGATTTAGAGTTAATTAAATAGACAAGACTGAAGTACATTGACCAATAAAGTTGAAGTTGATTGATAAGGTATGTGATAATATTTCAACTGTGCAACCCAGCATGAGCTTTGGAATTGACACAGAAAATGAAAAAATAACAAGCTTTTCACTTGTTCACAACAGTATGGTGTGTACTGCATTCATGTTTGAATCAATTAGTATTCTTCTTTCCAGGCAGGACACCCATTCCAGCAGCGATGTGCCCACTCGGCCTTCTCCCATGCCCGTCTCCAGCAGGAGTCCCCACACTTCTTGCTGCTGATGGACTGTGTGTGGCAGGTGTGGCGTCAGTTTCCCCTGGCAATGGGCTTCTCTGAGGCACTGCTTCTGAGGCTGGCTACTGAGGCCTATGCATCTGACTATGGCACCTTCCTGTGTAACAGCCATCGGGAGAGGTCAGTCGTACATCTCAGCATCAGTGGGCATTAAGGAATTGACGGCTGACACTAAACTCAACAGTTTCATCCTTTCAAACCGTCTTCGCAAGGTGTTAGTGACCCTCCACCTTACTCTTCTCTCTCAGGTGTGCTCTTGGAGTGAAGGAGAACACTCACTGTTTGTTCCAGGCCCTGTTGAGGCCCAGGGAGCGATACTATTACTCCAACCCCCTGTTTGAGCCCACTGAGTTAGCAATCTGGCCCTCAGTCCACCCTCAGTCTCTACAGCTTTGGAGAGGTGAGCTTTAAAGTATTGAAAAATAATCTCTCTTTTATTCCGACAGAGGCATTATGTTTTCAAGTTGTTCCATGATTCTCATGATATCTTGGGAACAACTTGAACGAATGTCTTCTTATTTGGCACAAACACCTAGGCCATAACTCAAGAATTATTATGCAAATTATGACAATTTCAAACAAATGTCTAATAGGATAAAATAATGACATTTAGGACAGACATGTCTGTAAAGTGCAACATGGCTGATTGGCGGAGGCATACAACCGCAAGGCGGTAATTCTAGTTTTTGGCTCGTAGTAGCAGTGATGCTCATTCATTATCCTAGCCTCTAATGTGAGTCTCATGCTGTCATTATTTAGAGTCATGAGCCAGCGTTGATGCTGAATCAAGCCTGTGTCTTATCCTTAGGATTTTTTCTGAGGTGGACCCCACAAGCTCGTCACCTTGAAGAGGCTCAGGAGGAAATAAGGAACATGGTCAGTGAGTGGGAGAAGCTGGTGCTCAGCTGATGCCCAGTCAGGACGTGAAGAAGAGAAGATGTTCAGCCTGAACATGTGGAACGTGTTTTAACCTTTTGACTCTGGATGTGCCTTCAGTATTTTTTGACAATCCACTTTGTTTTAATGTACAGTATTTTTGTCCTCTTTCATAAATAGTGTATAAGGAAAAATATAACTTTAACTATTGTTGATTTCATTTGAAGCTGTTTAGCTCTCAAACATATACATATTTTAATGTTTTCAAAAACTGCTAAGTGTTATTTTTTATGCTTTGATACCTGTTTAATTATTTTCTTAAATACACTTATAACCAATAGAAGAAGGTTGTATAACTGACACACCTCCCAGTCCTGTTAAGCTCAGCTAAACACTCTTCACAATACAAATCCCTGTGCAATGCAAGTCAGCATGTTTGCACACATCGAGCTTTGCAAGCTGGAGACTGTAGTTCTGTTCAGTCAAGAGCCACGAGCGCTGGTGATTATACAAAGTGGAACGGGAACCACATAGCCCAGCATGACTTTCTACACCTGCTTATTTATCCAGTGGTTACTGGGTGAACTGAAACAGTGACCAATCGGATGGTAATCTTTTAATTCTTCAGTTCAGAGAGATTGTGGGTTTACTAAGTTTCATCACCTGGTTTTTAACCAAGAATCATCTTTCTGGGATTTCTGATCTTGTCAGAACACAGGTAAACAAAATCTATTTAAATTAAATGAGCATCTTTAATGTTATTTTAACAACTTGTATATGCACTAATGCTTATTACCTAGATGTAGAAGTTCTATGTCGGTTTAATTTTGCTTTTCTAAGGACCGTTGCTGGACATGCAGTCGGGGGTCTGTATGCCCACTGCAGCTGTGCTGGGCCTGTTTTGCCGCGGTTGTCTCAGCAGGGCACAGAGTTTGCCCAGTCGCAGTCTCAGCTGTTTGTCCAGGCAGATGAGCAGGTGGAACAGCCAGGAGACCTGCAGCCCCCCACCTCCTCAGGAAAACCCCCGTGTCCTCATCACAGGTAATATCATTTTGAATGAACTATTACCAGCTAAAGATGGAAAGAAACATGAAACCTGTAAAACACCTGTGGATCGGCCATTGTTTTCCACCACTGTCACTGTGTCGGCACTGTGTTTTGTACTCTACAGTAGTGGTTGAAAGCGTTACTCGCTTCCAAGCGGGTCTTATGTTTAGATTAAATGCAAGTGGCGTCAATGGCATGAGTGGAATACTAGAGGCATTCTGTGTTTTTTTTCTTTTCTTTTCGAGTTGTTTTCACTGTACACCAGCAGCTGGACCCCATTTTGACTCATCACAATAGGGTGCGTAGACAGTGCTGTTGTATAAAAGAGCCAATGAGTGACTGTGAGGAGAATAATAGTCCACTGTACCTTTTTGTCCCATGATAAAGGTTTGGAACAAACAAAAAGCTGAAATGTGGTGCAACAAAAACATCAATTCCATTTTCATACAAACTCCAAACATGTTCTTGTTTTCTCTTGACGGATAAAATAATAAACTGTGTCTGAATGCAGGTGGTCTGGGGCAGTTGGGCGTGGGACTGGCACAGATGTTGAGGTGAGATGCATAGGCATTTAAGAGAGAATTAAAAAAAATGTTTGTCAAAATGTTTGAAATTTGAACTTCATCATTTCTCTATTGATGTGTAGGAAACAGTACGGAACAGAGAATGTCATCCTGTCTGACATTAAGAAGCCTCCACCTCATGTTTTCACCAGTGGTATGCAAATCAAAATCAAGTTGTTTTACCTTCAATGTTGTGTTTTACTTTCTTCTTAAATTTACACTTAAAATTCCAACTTCAAGAACTTAATGGAAATGGAACTTAGAGTATCTTCAGCTTCTGTACTGTGAGTATTCCCTAGTGAAACGTGTACAGTTTCAGGAGGGATTTAAATCAAAACCTTCACATTTGATTGGACTGCTAAAGAGTGGGCTGGCTACGCTATTTCCTGTATTTCTAAAAGTTGCAGACTGATTGATGGATTGATGTCATGTTTGGTTGGTACTAGTTTACTACACATATATTTTGTTTTACAGGAAGAAATATGATTGGATTTTTATGTAAAAACAGGAAGGAATTAATTTGTTTTTAATTTGTTTGCATATATTGTTGCGTAAATACATGCACAACATGACTGGGGATGTGAACTTAAAAGGGTTCAAAAGGTATTTTCCATTTCAGCTCAATTTTAACAGGATATAGAATATATTCTCCTGCTGTTTGGATAATTAGTTATGTTATGATTTATCCAAGTGGGGGAACCCAAATGCAGAAAAAGACAACTTGTTCAGTAAAAGCAGGAAGAGGTTTATTCTAATGAGGGACTGGGTGACTGGGGGTCCTGAGGTTTTTGTGGAGATGGCGGCGGCAGATGAGTGGCTGAGTATGTGGCTGATGTACTGGAGACAGGTGAGTGTGCTGGCTGGTGAGTTGTTCAGCAGCAGGTGTACAGGATCTGGAGATGAACGGAGCACAGGTAAGGATTAACATGAAGGCAAAAACAACTCACAAGATCATCAAGGTTTTAAAAAATCACACACACACACACACACACACACACACACACACACACACACACACACACACACACACACACACAACACACACACAGTATGAGGCTGATGAGAAGCAGGGGTGTCCACTTAAGCGCTCAGCAGGAGAGGGAGAATGAGTAGCCACGCCCACAGAGAGAGACAGCAAGGAGGGGAAAAAATAATGAACAGGAAAACTGACAGCTGTCATAGCGAACCATGACAAGTTACTTCCTAAAATGTGATCTCCCCAACTTCTTCTCTTTTCCCATTAGGTCCATTTGTATACGCTGATGTGTTGGACTACAAGCATCTCAGAGAGCTGATTGTAAATTATCGGGTCACTTGGCTGGTCCACTACAGCGCTCTGCTCAGTGCTGTGGGCGAGGCTAATGTGGCTTTGGCACGCAAGATCAACATCACCGGTCAGATGAATACACACACCATTTACACATCCCACCTTTTTTCCGGTGATTATTGTATTTAAACTCAGCTTTGGGTGTTCTGCTGTCCATCTAGGCCTTCATAACGTGCTGGACTTGGCACTAGAAAACTGCCTGCGCCTCTTTGTCCCCAGCACCATTGGAGCGTTCGGCCCCTCTTCTCCACGTGACCCGGCCCCTGACCTCTGTGTCCAAAGGCCTCGAACCATCTATGGCGTGTCCAAAGTGCATGGAGAACTGATGGGGGAGGTGTGACAATATTAAAGCTATCTTACAATGCACATGCGTGTAGTATTCTGATACATTGATTTGTAAAATGTCCTGACATTAAATATTCTTTGTGTTTTTCGTTCAGTATCTCCATCATAAATATGGTCTGGACTTCCGCTGCCTACGTTATCCAGGTGTGATATCAGTCAACACCCCCCCCGGAGGAGGAACAACAGGTATCCATCACTTCATATCTGTATAATGCCCCATATATTCAGCACAATCAGCTTGTCGTTATGGACTAAGCACTCTGGACCTCTTTCATCACAGACTACGCCGTTCAAATCTTCCATGATGCCCTCAGCACGGGTCACCATGAATGCTACCTGCGTCCCGACACCCGGCTTCCCATGATGCATATCTCCGACTGCCACCGTGCCACAGTGGAGTTCATGCAGGCTCCAGAGTGCCAGCTGTCTCTGCGCACCTACAACATCGCTGCCATGAGCTTCACTCCAGAAGAAGTGGCGCAAGAAATCCGCAAGCACCTCCCTCACCTCAAGGTCACCTATAACCCCGACTCTGTCCGCCAGACTATCGGTACGTCGTTATACACAAAATCTGTGTGGGATTATACAACTTTGCAATATTTTCAATCAATTACAAACAATTTGGCACATTTGGGTTCCAACCAACAAACAAATCCAGCAATGTTTAAAGATTATATTCAATACTGCTTTGAATATTTGATGAATTCAGGACAAGAACTGCAACATTACTGATGATTTTCTAACTTGCTCTATGAGAGACATATCATTCATGTCATGGCAGATTACACGTTAACATCGAATTTAAAAAAAAGCTACATCTGCAAGGTTTTAGGTCTGTCTTCTTGATTTATGGGATTAACCTTGCTATCATTAATAGAAAAAAATGGTGATGGAAGTAATGTGGTCTTCTTGCTTGTCACTTTGCAGCAGACAGCTGGCCTGTGAGGTTTGATGACTCCAATGCCAGGAGAGATTGGGGCTGGGCACCAGCCTTCAGGCTTGAGGAGCTGGTGTCAGACATGCTGCGCTCCATTCGAGACAAGAGGACAAATGAGGGTTTGCCAGTCAGCTAGCGAAACCTGCTCCACAAAGACTGACCTGTGCCCTGACTTTTCTTCAGCCTGCATTTACCAGCGATACCCTTCCTGTCACTTCAGTTTCAACTGTTACTCTAGAACATTATGGCAATGAGCCAGGGACTGTTTGTAATGTCAAGAAGAATGATCAGTCAGTCAGATGCGCTCAATATACAGTGGACAGTGAGATGTCATACACATGCACACAAACACACACACATCTCAGTCTTTTCAGGGAATAACATACTGTCAAACGTTCCCTTCATCTTTGTCGTTTTTAATTGTTATCACGGTGCAAGCATCACTTTACACATGTTGCCTCAGACAGAACAAAAAAATAATTCAGAGATTTTCAAATGTCATGTTAATTGCATTAATGGACACAACAGTCTCTTATAATGTCTTTGAAAATGTCTAATACAATATGGACCAGTTACACATTTAGAGTAACATATCTGTTGTATACTTGGATTTTGGGATCATCTGGAATCGCTGGCTCAGTTAACTCTGGACTGTAATGGCTTATCATGTATTCCGGCTGTTTTTAAAAAAAAGCATTATTTTATAATATAGTCTATCAAGTGAATATCACACACTGTATACAACCCCACTACTCTTGCTGTGGTATATAACACAAATCCTTTATTTTGCCTTTTTGCCAGCAGTGTGATTTTAGTTATGAATAAGCACCAATAACAAATGAAGCCTTATTTACTGTAGATTGCTTTGGAAAGCAGTATATTAAAAGATGCAGTGTAGTTTTGAATCAGACCTTGAATAATAAAAATGTTATTTATCCAAACAGACGTGATCATTTGAAATTGTGGACCTTCATGTAGAAAGTAATTTTACTATTGAGAGGGTGATGATGGTATTTGGAATGATGGTGATAACAATTGTTTTGCTTTTGCCTAGGGGACTCTTTTCCTGCTCCAAACTATCTTCATTATATCTGCCTTATCGGCTATTATTATATCGGTAAAATGTTACGGTACTTTCTCTGTTACATTTCATGCATAATTATTGTATTTTTACTCACCATTTATTTCGCCAGCATAAATACTACTTACTTTGCAAATTCTGTTTTTACCTATAAAACATGTGATCAACAAATACAATAGAATATAATAGATATAACTCTTAGACATTCACCTATCCAGCAGTTAATGAAATAATCAAAATTGCCCCAACCTCGATCAGCTACATTCAAAATCTGGTCCCATATAAATGCATCAATAATTAAAAACCTATGATATATGATAGTATAACACTCACTACCTAGACTTTTAGCACACACTGGTAATTCTAATTTAACTTAAGTAACAAAGTGTTTCATTTTATTAATCAGCAGGTCAGGATGTGTGTCTTCTCTCCAATCATTACAGTAGATGCAGTGATTATACCTTCCTCTAGAGGCGCAACCCACATCCGACTCGCCATTCAGAATCTCAACGGAGCTACGGACGTCTTTCTCAACAGCACCTGTTAATATCCATTCCCTCAGATAATGGACGCGGGATTCTTCCGCGTAAGTTATTGAAAATAATTTCAGATTTGTTGTGTTTTGCTGATAAGTCGCATGGAGCTATACAACTTGTTAGAGGTGCAACGTTATGGTCAGGGCTTCGTCTATCAACTGATAACGTTACTCGACAAGAGCCGCGTTTCAGATGGGTTATTTCCAGAGCTTACACCGCTTTACAAAATGAATTTGTAACCCTATCGACTAATGGGACGATATTTTGCCTACACACCGCAGCATTTCCACATGTTTTGGCATATAGGTACATATGCAGAAAGTAGACGAACCAACGTAGCTAGCTAGCTAGCTAGCGAGCGTTAGCTACTGCTAATTTGTTAGTCTTGACTAAAGATGGCGTCCGGGCGGTGCATCGTTTCTGTCTCCAGGGTAGTCACGACCACTGCTACGTTAACGTTGGCTACAGAAAGTAGACGTAAATGTGCACTGAATAACGACACGAATGTGGCTTTTGCTGTTCTATCTAAGTCAGCCATGTTGCTGGTCAAGTTAGCCACGAGGCTAATATTAGCCTGTCCGTTTCTCTTGAAGGATTAAGCATGCTAACTATTAGCTTAGCTAACGTTAGCTTATTTGTGTCAATGTCATATCTGATTCAGCTTGACGATATGATACTGTGATCACATGTATTGTCGTTTAATAAAATGTAAGCTTTCTTTTTGCTAACTTAACCATAACTCAGTGTTTTGGTTACGATGTCAGTATCACCGAGTGCAGTCACGTTTACGTTACGTCCAAATACCAAGGAAGATTCTTTGCAGCTGAACTGAATAATGTGCAAGACACGCTGGAACCACATTGTTACTGTGATGATCTTGCATTAGCGGCCTACGAGCTAATTATTTTTCTTTAGGGTACAAGTGCGGAGCAAGACAACCGTTTCAGCAACAAACAGAAGAAATTGCTGAAGCAGCTGAAGTTTGCAGAATGTCTGGACAAGAAGGTATAAGAGCATTCACATTTGCAATATTTTGAGACTTCTCAGTAACTATTTTTTCCCAAACAGTGTTTTGCCTTTAAAAATGTAACTACTAAGTTTGTGATGTGCCAGTCACTATTGTCTAGATTCGTTTTTGATTGCATGAAACTGTTTCACCCTTAGGTGGACATGACAAAAGTGAACCTGGAAGTCATCAAACCTTGGATTACTCAGCGAGTGACAGAGATTCTGGGGTTCGAGGATGACGTCGTCATCGAGTTTATATTTAACCAACTTGAGGATAAGGTAACGTCTTTAAAGTGTTTTTTTTTCTTCAAAACTGTCATAAATTGGAGGACATTGTCTAATTCGTTAGAAGGGATATAAGCAAATTAGTGCACATCCATGTCAAAATGAATAGGTAAAGTAACAATTGGTGTCAAACTGATTAATAATGACATACCTATGTTTTGTTGTTATGTGACAAAGTGCCTTTATTCAGCAGTCTTCTAATGATGATGTGATTTATGATTTAAAAGGCCTGAACCAATATGGATGTTATACCTTGCATCAGAAGTATAGCACCAACACCTAATTAGCTCTCTCCTGAGCCCAAAGTCACTGAGCCCAACTCTCCCTTCATGATGCAGTGTGTGGTTTGAGGTGAGTTATATGCAGGGATCACC
This sequence comes from Eutrigla gurnardus, assembly GCF_963514095.1. Classification (NCBI taxonomy): domain Eukaryota; kingdom Metazoa; phylum Chordata; class Actinopteri; order Perciformes; family Triglidae; genus Eutrigla; species Eutrigla gurnardus. The sequence continues at coordinate 13,742,133 of NC_139921.1, read as the reverse complement.
AATATTATGTCAGTGAAAGACACACCTGAACAATGCCATAATCATGTAGGTATATGCAGTGCAACATGCCCAGGTCCTTTTTAAAGTAACTGGAATAATTTGCTGAAAGCAGGGATGTTTTATCAATTTGCCACAGCCTATTATTGAGTAATGGATCTCCTTCTTTACATCCTTTAGAGAGTAACTTACATAGTATTTTAACACCAAGCTGAAAAGTATCCTTTCACTGACCACCTCTGGTTGAATTTCATTACTTGCACCTCTGTTGGGTGTGGTCAGAAGAAGCGTTTTCTGTTGCACGTGTAACCACACAACACTGATGTTGCTGTAGCAAGTTGAGAACTTCAGCTTCTGGAGGTCAACAAAAATAAGATTTTTATCTGATTTTGGGCTAATCTGTAGCAAGTCTGTTAATCCTCTGACAGCACTCAAATGTGTGTTGTCAGATGTGCAACATATTTGATATTTTCATACATAAGCAATACTCTTCTGTTTGGTATTAAGTTACTCTTTAAACTGGAAGGCCATTAAAACATCTGTAGCAGTCATGTTTTTGACCTTAACAAAATCCTTCTTCCCAGTAGAGCTGTAATGCTGAGCTCCACTGGTGATATGAGTTTATTTCTTTTAACAATACATTCTGTATGTTTCTCATCCCATAGGCTATTGGCTACATTAAGAGTTTCCTCTTATTTAACGATAATGTGTACCCCACTTATGATTCAAACCACTTGGGATGTCTGGGTAATGGATCATTTCTAGGGGTGTGTATCTTTTCTTTCCAAGACGATTCAATGTGTATGTCGATACAGTGTGCGGTACGATACAAAATGATAGTTAACAATGTAACGATTTAATACAGTTCAATATACACCTACTTTGATACGATCCGGGTCAGCTCCGATTATATTCGATTCAGTTCAACTTAATTAATGTCTCAATGCAGCTCATTGGTCACCTTCATAATTTAATGATGCAACCTTTTATTTAATCTGTTTGCCTTAAATCTGTAATGATGATGTGACTGATTATTATATATTGTGAAACCAATAAGGCAGAAGGGGGGGAACTTGAACCAAGAGGAGAATATAGCAGTAGGACTCAAGGCAGTCTAAGCTACTGATGTTAATTTATTAGTACTTAATAACTTTTAGCTAGCAAGCCAAAGAAGGAAGCCAAATCTTTTGTTTACTGCTGCTGAATGTAGTTCAGCCTCCTGCATACAAAACAATTGCCTAGCACATGTGCCTGCTTGCATCCTTGACCTGCTGGCTAACACTGACACTCCACTTTGCTCCTATCCCCCCTCTGTATATGGAGCTGACACAGGGCAGGGTCTCACTGCCTCTGTCTCTTCCCTCGTAAATTACACACACAGAAATATCACTCTCTCATTTTACGCGTATCTTTACAAATGTCATGAAAAAAAAAAGCTCATGGATGTGAGCTATATCTGACTGTATCGCGTTTTCATTTTTTTTAGTTGGTCCAGAGTTTTGTATCGATGTAGCCGATTATCGATTTTCCGACGTGTACCGGTTAATATTTACACCCCTAGTATTTTCCATTGCACCAGCTTACTTTTGAAGATAAGAAAAAAGCTTAATAGATGGTTAATAACCCAAGTAATTTATACACAGTCTCCTTCATTAGACTATAAATGCGATTCCAGCCCATAGTATGCTTCAATGCAAGTATGATATAGTATATATGCGTATAAACCTTAATGACTTTTATTCTCCCCAGATGCTAAGAACCACATGTATTTTTTTTTAAATTATAGCATATGTGACACCAGCACTGCACATAATAATACAAAAAAAAAATATATATATATATATATTATTAAACTTTTCATTTTATCTTTTGCTTGCCATACCTTTTTGGGGGTGGGTTGGGCTGTTAAAGCTAATTTTAAAGGGTACTGTTGCATAATTGTAAGAAAGGAATTTACAGTACCTCAGAATACTTCTATCAGTTGTTGAAATAAAACTCCTTTTTTGTGTAACTGTGTACTCATTATTGCTTGTTCGTCTCTTGCAATTTAGATAAATGATATAACATTAAGCTCAAGGTGGTTGAGTCTCAAGCTGTAGGGAGGCGGAAGCAAGCCAAGGGAGCTCCGTGCCCACTGATCCCACGGGACTCACTGAAGACACCGGAACTGTACTTGCAGTGTTGGGTTTTAATGCACTCTGTATTGTGGCTATTTGTTTAACCCCTGAAGTGTAGACTGTGGGGAGACCGGAGAACAAGGGGTGGGTAGGGACACAGACATGTAAAGTAATGGGGATATTACTGAGGAAATCAAATAATGACAACATATTGTTTGTTTGTTTTCTTGATTGTGTACTTGGGGAATGAGAATAACAGGAATATTGCATGTGGTTTTTATATCACTAGATATGCCTTCCCTCAGCTATCTCGCATTGTCAGTTTGTGAGTATGATTTAAATCAAATAATTATTTTTATAGGTTATTGAATCAAGTATTGGACCCAGGTATATTAAGTATTCTAGTTGGTGTCCTATATGTTTTCAGTATAGTTAATTACATAGTCAAAGGTGTAATTTAGTGAGGACTAGAGGGGTAGGCAGTCCCATTTGTGGGATCCTAAACATCCCACCCCACCCCTGATATTTTACCTTCCATTATTTCAATGGCTGTATGCTCTTTTCTCTCTCCCCTTCGTGTGTGTGTTACAGCACCCGGATAGCAAGATGATGCAGATCAACCTGACAGGCTTCCTGAATGGGAAGAATGCCCGGGAGTTCATGAGGGACCTGTGGCCCTTGCTTCTGAGTGCCCAGGAGAACATCGCTGGTATCCCCTCTGCCTTTCTGGAACAGAAGAAGGAGGAAATTAAACAGAGACAGGTGAGCTTGTCCCTGTCCTCTGCTTCTCAATTTGGTAGACTGTCTGTTAGCTGTAAGAAAGTCATGGATCTGTGGTTACTGACAATATGTACAGTTCTAGTCGCCCAGGCATAAAAAGACTGTTTTAAATGTAAGTCTGAACATGTCTGGCTAGAAACGCCATACAATACTTCTAAAACACCCTTTTCTGAAATGCTGTAATCATTGGTGTGTGTACTATAAATATAAGAACCATAGACCAAGACAATAACATTTGACACCCCAAATGACAGTATTTAAACAGTGCAAAATAGAACATATATTGTTATAGTGATGCTATTGTTCCCCCATTGTTACATTTCTGGTAGATTGAACAGGAGAAGTTAGCTTCTCTGAAGAAGATCGATGAGGATAAGAAGGACAAGGACATCAGAGAGAGGGCTCAGTCTAAAAGCCCAAGGAGGTAAGAAAAAAATGTCTTCAATATTAACATCAGTGGACAGAAGTTGGATTTGTATATTTATCGCAGAACATGAAAACAAATTCTGTTTATATCTTCTCTGTCCAGGCGAAAGACAAGATCACCATCACCACGCCGAAGGTCCCCAGCAAAGCGGGAAAGAAAACGTAGTGCCTCACGCTCCCCAAGACGCAAACCCAGTCCAATTGTTAGCAGTTCACCACCTCCACCTTTGATGCAGCTGCCCACTAAACCTTTGGAGCAGCTTGTGGAGCCTGAACCATTAGCAAGAGCCTTGCCAGAACCAGTCATCCAAGAAACTCCGCCGATCTGGTTTGTCGAATTCTTCCCTTGCTTAAGATTTGTTTGGGATTCAAAGTCAGTAGCTATTTGTTCGTAATGCTAGTTGTTGTTTCTAATCCTCTGGAATTTAGTTTTTTTTTTTTTGTAAGAATCTAAACTTCTTTCTCTGGCTTGTAGTGACACAGTTGTGGAAGTGGTGAAACCAGACCCAGTGACTGAAGTCAAAGAACCTTCACCAGAGAAGACTCAAAAGAAAGAGGAAAGGCCCAGATCTCGGGAAAGGGAGAAGGACGGAAGGAGGGAAAGACCTCACCACCGTTCTCGTTCTCATTCCCGCACTCGCAGGCGCCGCTCCCGTTCTAGGTAATTTCTGTCATCCGTAGTATTGCGTTATTATGGTGTCCTCAGGTTCTTCAAAAGTTGTATGTCTAATTATCTTGTATAAAACTAAGAATTACGAGTTTCCTAAACAGCAAAATAACTCAGGGCTTAAAGTATTCTGGCACCATGCTGGATTTCTGGTGTGCATCGTTTGGCTGCGAGGGGGGGGGGGGAAATCTTATATTTAAAAAAAAAAATTATCACCTTCGAGTTCACAAGTTTGTCTGCTTATTAGCAGCAAATCAGTAGTGGGGCGGGTCTTGGGAAAATGTGCTTCAACCGAGTTCTGCATAGATGCTTGAATGCCAGAGCAGAGACTTCACATAGGAAAGTAGGATGGAGAGTAAATTCATGAATCCCGGGGAAGATACCCTCCTAATTGATAAAGGATTAAAAAAATAAATGGTGCTGAGCGTGGATAGAAGAGCTAGGGAAGATGGTAAGCCTTTTGATAGCTGGTGGAAGAAGTTAAGAAAGGCAGGTGTTTGCTTGTGCACTTTGTGCTCGAGAAAGCTAGTCTATGCAACTAGCGGTGGTAAAGTGTTACCACGTCATGAATCAGACCCAGCTCAGATACCCCTTTTCCACCAACGCGAACCATAGTTCAAGAGCCGGGCCGGTGCCGTGCTGGTTCGCAGTTGGTTCAACTTGCGAACCGTCCGAGAACCTGTTTGCGTTTCCACCGGCTAGAGAGCCCAGAGAACCACGTCATTACGTCACTGTATACGTCTGAGGTTTCCCCGCAGCGCTAATTTCAAGCATAGCAGACATGTCTCTTCAGAAAAAGTGTTTATTTTGGTAAATAATACAATAACAATAAAATACACAAAACACTAAAATCACAACATTTTTTACAGTGTAGAACAGTGTGTGATCAATAGATCGGAGTGTTTGATGTTTAGTCATCTGCAGGTTGGACCTCCGTTCAATATCGCCGATGTCCGACAGCTCTACAAACACAGAGAACAGCGGTTTAATCACAAACGTGTCCACGACGCTGTGAACACAGATGTTAAGTCACGTTGGTAGTTGGTAACGTTTAGTGAGCCAACGGCAGTCAGAAAGTGGCATGTTAACGTTGTTATTAGCAATATCACGCTAGCTGGCTAGCTAGCCGGTCAGCCTACATTACCCGAGGAAGCAAAGCCACTAGTTGCTGCTGTTACGAACGTAATCACTAGCTGGGTAAACTAAACAGAAATGTGTCGTTGGTTTGCAACGAGGTGAAACATTTTAAAAGTGAAACTTACCGGGAACGTTAGTAAAACTCCGCAGCGGCGTATTTTCCCCCGTTGCCTCGATCGTTAACCCCGCCCCCAGCCCCTAACGTAAGCCGGGCCCTGTTCCAGCCCAGCAAGGAGTTGGGGCCGATCGCGAACCAGTTTTTCTGGCCCAGAGCCGGCTCTTTGTCTGTGGAAACAGGAAGAGCTGGTTCGCGATTGGGCACCGGCTCCGAACCGGCCCTCAAAATGCCTCGGTGGAAAAGGGGTAAGAGAGCAGCTGTTCTCCAACACGGTTACCAGGAAGAACAACCACGGCTGATGTACCAGCATCAATGACTGACCGTGTGTGTAACTTGAAAATAGGGGTGTGCACGTTCATCGCAGAGCACGGTTTGTCGTTTAAGTTCTCCCAACCCCTGGTCAATTTATGCAAAAAAAAAAAAAAAAAAGAAGAAGCTGAAGACAAAATTGCCCTGACAAAACTCTACTCTGATGACCCAAAGCCCACATTTAAGTTACCTGTTCTTGGAGCATTTTAATGATTTAGTTGTTAATTGAATAGTTATTTTCTATCCATTTCCTAGTATTTAATTTAGCCTACCATTAATTATTTTTGAACAAATTATGGAAATGTTGCAATATAGAATTTCAGTATTATCTACAGTTCACTGTTGCACTTTAACCGTTTACAAAATAAATGGTGCATATTCTCTTTAAAAAGTGAATCGATGTATACCCTCAACTGAATGGTTGCGAATCAAATCTTATTCTGCCTGAATTTCCCTTATAACATGTCACCATGTGATTGTAGGTTATCTTGTAACCTGTAAAGGACAAGGCTGAGCAAAACTTATATCCAAAGTATCCTGTGTGTGTTGCTACTATGTTGGAGTGAGGTGGAGTACTATTGCCACCTACTGACCTTTTGTTGTTGTTGTTGCAGTGTCAAAATGCCCACCATAATTATTTCCATATAACATTCGTTTTTACCCTGCGAATGTATCCACACCATAGGAGGATGTGGCTCAGGATTTTTTTGTTTTGTTTTAACTATGGAATAACTTCTCTTCATCCATTCATCCTTATTCCAGATCTTACTCACCTCGTAGAAGACAGAGTCCTCGGAGGAGGATGTCTCCTCGTCGTAGGAGCCCCCCCAGACGTGGCCCCACCGGCTCCAGACACAGACATAGACGCTCCCCTGTCCGCAGGTCAGTGGCCGCAGCTTAGTGATTTAAGTAACAAGTCTTACAAGCTTAGTTCTTCTGTTACATCTTCCTATTTTTGTCAACAGTAGATCTGGGCCATACAGAATATGTGGGACCAGCTTTTTCCTTTTGATTATAAACTTTTAATGTTGTTAATGTGTTTGTGTCCTGCAGGAGGCGCTCTCGCTCTGCTTCATCCTCTGGCAGCAGCTCCTCCGAGTCTCGCTCACTTAAAAAAGCAATGAAAAGAATATCTAACACACCACCCCGAAAACAGGTCCATCATCCTGACAACCCGATAAGCCCAGCGGGGAAGGATAGGCGATCACCATCTCCACGGGCCAGAAGGGGCAGAGGCTCTGCATCACCAGCCAGATCATCTGGTAATTTTAAAAAACGTTTTCATTGTTCTATGTAATTATTACATCTTTGTCTCATACTGACAACCACATAGTGCTTTCAGCTCCTCTGTGCTCCTCTCCATTAGATTTCATTAAGAATGTTGTGATTTTCCTTTTGAGGACTAAACCAAAATTTTATGGGGTTCCCACGGGTCAGGGAATTTTACAGATTTTGCCAGACAGGCAAATTGTAATATGTCCCATGCTGTATCTTTCTTTACTGGGTTATTTCATAAGTTTACCCAATTTTGTGCGTGGTTGTTATGGTTATTTGGTTTCTCAGTGCCAACTTACCACTCTTCAACAACAAAAAACACACTGTGCACTATTCAAGCAGTAAAGTTTTACTTAAAGCGCACACATAAATTGGTTTAAAATACTGTGCCACAAAGTTGTCCTGTTTTTACCGTTCATTGTAGCTCATGGAAATTCAGCTTTTTAGTCAGGGAATTGGACATTTGACTTGATTTTGACCCTGATTTCAAGAGTAGTAAAATAGTATGATTATCATAATTATCTATATTTCTTGGTGTCTTGATTTTCAGGTTTAAAGCGAAAACCAGGAGGAAGGGGTGATTCTCCATCTGATAATACCAAGCCCAGACCTTTTGAAGGGTCTGAGTCAGGTAAGTGTTAAATTCTGTCTCTTTAAAAAGCTAATGGCCCGTCACCTTACGGTTCACAAATTGTAATTAGCAGTTGTATGGCATTCCCAGACACTAGTACTTGTCAGAAATGGAGACTTTACCCGATTTGATGGGGGACACAATGATGGGATCTTGTATTACTATACTAATGGCATATATCCCATTATAAAGTAAATTGCACAGTTTTAACCGTTGTGCCAATGACATGAAAAGGAATATTTGTGAAAATGCACTCCAAGTTAAGATTGCTAAGCTAGCGGTAGAAACTTGGTCTACCTGTGCAGAGAGAAATTTAATTCAAGGATCTTGTGTGGAAAAACTTATTTCAACCTACCAAACAGTATATTCTGCTTTTAGTTCGGTACCAAGTTTTTCTGTTTTTTGTCAAATTATTTTAGACAGTAGAAAACAGATTTTTGATTTGACTTTTTGCAGTGTAGGAGGTTAAATATATGTACAAGGAACTTGAAACAATCATTTGGTAAACTTGATTTGATAACTTGTATATTGATTCTCCTCTTGGAATATTAATACCAACAGGGAGAACAAAGACAGACTTTATATTAACTCAAGAGGCAATAGTAGTAGAAATGCATGGTCAAATTGCAGTGTGCCATGCAGAAACGTAATGAAACTTCAAGCCACAGGGATTTAAATACTTTTGCCCCCTGTATTAACTTACTTTTCCATGGCAGTCTGTTTCACTGATGAGACACTTTTATTATCTACATTTCAGAGGAGGATACAAATGAGAAAGGGGCAACAGCAGATTCGGTGCAGCAGCGACGTCAGTATCGCAGGCAGAATCGACAGTCGTCTTCAGGTTATAATCATTTTTCTCCCCATTCTGCTCCTCTCATACCAATTCCTCTTCAAAGTATCTGTCCATATCATTTTACACTCATCCTGTCATGAACTTTTCATCGCATATGGTTAAGGCTACAATTAAACAGTTGTTTATGTCTTCTGTGTGTCTGATTTCAGATACAGGATCATCATCCTCCGAAGATGAGGGGCCCAAGAGGCCAACCGCAGGGCCAGGTGCCAGAAATGGGGAAGTCAGGAGGAGACGCAGCCGTACACCCTCCCCACGAAGGCGACATAGAGATGTCTCTCCAAGGTAAGACACTTAAAACCTTAATTGCACATGTTTTTCTGAATGACTTAGTTTGATGTTAAATCGTGTTCTAAGTTGACCACGTTCTGTGTTGTTCATGTATTATTTTTTGTGTTTGTACCCCTTCAGAAAAAGACGTTCTATGTCTCCTGGACGCAGACGTCGCACCCCGTCTCCCCCACGGCGTCGTAGATCTCCCTCTCCTCCTAGACGAAGGTATATGCATGTTCATTTTATCTCTAGACCGAAAAAGTTAATAATCAATAACTGAAAATTCAAAAAGTTAATAAGAGAATTTTATTTGGTGCTTCCCAGGTCTCCTTCCCCACCTCCTCGTCGTCGTTCTCCATCCCCCAGACGATATTCTCCCCCTATCCAACGTCGCTACAGCCCCTCACCTTTGCCTCCACCGAAGAGGAAGCTGTCTAGCTCTCCCATGAAACGCTCTTCTCCAGGGGCCAAGCGACGCACCTCAAGGTCACCAAAACGCAGAAGTTCTCCTGCTCAAAGGAGACGCACGCCCCCATCTTCATCTCCTTCCAGACACAGGAGGAGCCCCATGTTGTCTTCTGTTAGGCCAAGCCGGGATACACGATCCCCTGTTGCAGCAGCCAGTCGTCTCTCCCCGTCCCCTGCCAACCGCAGTCGTGCAGTTAGGGGTTCTACCAGTCCTCAGAGACGTTTTGAAACCTCCGGTACATCTCCATCTAACCAACGAAGACAGCTGTCCCCTTCACACAGTGGCAAACCAATCCGCAGAGTGTCCCGCACCCCAGAGCCTCGCAACAACCAGAGGTAAGCAAGGCAGATGACATTAATTTCCATTTGGATTATTTAATAATGCAGTTTTATATTTTTGTATTCTATAACCTGATTTATACATGTTCCATCACCCTTTTGAATATCACCATTGTCCTCTCCAAAGACCATCTCGAAGTCCCCAGCCTATGAGGAGAGCAGCCTCCAGGTCCAGATCAGTTTCCCCTCAACCAGCAGCCCAGAAACGTCCAGTCCCTGCTTCTGCCTCTCCCTCACCATCTCGCTCAGCCAGTGGATCTCCACCACCAGCCAAAAAAGCCAGCAGTGGTTCCGGCAGTCAATCACCAAGCAAGGTTTGATATTTTAGTAAATTGACTAATATGGTATACAGGTTCATAACACAAGTTTTGAATATATGGGTTGTTATTTGAAAGTGCACATGCAAAAAAACATTCTGGCAGGTGGCAGTTTAAATTCTGGCTTTGTTGGACAATGTTGCAATAAAAGCAGTGTTGGGAGTAACGCGTTACAAAAGTAATGCATTACTGTAATGCATTACGTTTTGCTGTAACGCCGTAATGTAAGGCATTACAAAAAAAAAACTGGTAATATTTTACTCGGTACAAATCTCAGTAACGTGCGTTACAATGCATTTTAAACCCGAAATCAATTGACTCTACATTCGCGATCGCGAGATGGGCATACGCTCCACTTTTGGAAAAGTGTGAAAGCCGGTCCGTGTAACTCTACACTATGTTAATTAAGCGCTGTTGTTAGCAGGCTCCATGAGCTGGACACCGACTCACGGAGCGGGTCAGAGCGCAGCCGACCCCGGCAGTCACACCAAGGATCAACAGCTATGGGGCGGCGGCAAGGAGGCGGAGGCTCCGATTCTCCCCGTCGGTTTCGAACCGCGCTTTTATGTCCGCGTCATAACGCTTTAGGTGCGAGTTTAAAACAGTAGGTTTATTTCAAAACGCGAGCGTCAGACACTGTCAGAGCGTTAATGAACAGTGTTTTAGAGCTCCCCTAAATGTCTCAGGTAGGCTTTCAGGTAATTTCGCAGCATACAGCGCCTTCAAGGTCATTAAAAAAGACGAACGGCAAATCTGGAATGAAAAATGGCCCTGTTATTTCATCCCCGAATCCCATTCATGAACACAATATCTAATATCAGTTAACGAGTCGTTTTCTGTTTCTCGTTTTCCGTTTTTTAAACGAATAACGGGATACGAGTCATTTTCCGTTTTTCGTTCTTTTATTTTGAAGCGAAAAACATCACATCCTGCTGTGTAATGAGCTGCACAAGAAGATCTATTGATAACAAAAAAAATCCATATTTCCTTTTATTTTGGCGAAAAGTAATGTAAAAGTAGTGTAATGCCTTACAATTCAAAGACAGTAATATTGTAATGTAACTAATTACTTTGAAATGACAGTAACAAGTAATAAATAATGCATTACGCTTTTGAAGTAACTTGCCCAACACTGAATAAAAGTATCGAGATATTTGGGCATTTGTGTAAATATGCATGCAGTAAGCCAAACTGGTCTTAATGTCATTATATTAGCCAACATTATCATGCTGTCAACCATCACGTCGAGAATTCCTTCAATAAATTGGAAATAATTCATGTTGTGAACTAGGGTTGCAAAGGCATGAGATTTCCACAGTATAACCATCCATCTGTCTTCACATTATCAGTATCTGTTACAATGACCCTTAAATTATGTTGTTGAAGTCCCAGATACACCAGCTAATCAAACGGCGTCCTGTCTTGAGGTCATAACACCCAGAGGTGCTTTGTGAATTTAATTAAGCTGTATTCAGTGTGACTAGCAAGACAGATCTCGCCTGATTTACTACATGTGCCATAATCAAACAACTTTGTTGTGATTGAATTGCAATAAACACATTTTTTTTTTTGGTTTGTTTTCCAAAAAGGTGATTAACAAATATTTATGGTTTGATAAACATCACATTTCACACCGTGATAAATCGTGATACCGGATATTGCTGCAACCCTATTGTGAAATTAATTCTAACTATAATGGAAACCCTCTCCTTGGCAAAATAATACATCAAACATCATTCCTGTGATATTGTTTGTGGTGTTATTTAGTAGCAATGTTAATTGCCTCAAAGTTTTTCTTTGCTTTATTGCAGAATTCAGATGTTGATGCCAGTGGAAAGAAAAAGAAAAAGAAGAAGGAAAAGAAGCATAAGAAAGAGAAGAAGCACAAGAAGCACAAGAAACATAAGAAGGAGAAAAGCAGTGGCCCTGCGACTGGAGATGGACATGAAAACCACGGTGTAGAGGAGGATGGAGAGTCAAGAAAGGTGATGGCTAGTTTAAGTTAAGTTTCTACCATGCCCTAGTCAATAGGGACCATATAAATGGCCTCATTTAACCTTATACATATATATCATATAAGTAGGGGATATTATTTTGTTGTTTGATATATGCACCAACATTCTCTATGTATGTCCAGGCAGGAAGTTGAGAGGCTTGTATTTCATGTTGTTTTTCATTTAGGAATCAGACAGTGAAGTAGATGACAGCTTGGACGACCTGGAGAAGCACCTAAGAGAGAAAGCTCTGCGCTCCATGAGGAAGGCCCAATTGTCTCCATCACAGATGTCCTGAAAACAGGGGCTTTCTCACTTTTGAATTTTCCACTCACTCTTGATGTTTGTCATCAACCTGGTTCAGCTTTAGAATGTACAAATTGTTAAATCTTGAGTCTTTTTTTGTTTTTCTTTTTACTGGTTTGGTACATTCTGAAGAGTGTTTCATTAAGAGCTTGATTTATCAGTTAGTGTATTATCTTAACTGTAAAGAAGCTTGTTGTCCATAATTTTAAATTGTTGAGCAGGGAAATGGTTTTGAATCAGAGGTTTGAGTTGGGCAGGTTTAAGATATTTTCCACAGCCTACAATAGATTCCATTGAGAAATGATTGCATGTGCTGTGATTGTCTCTGATGTGCATGAACCAACCAGAGAAAAAACAACATCTGGTAACATGCTGTTACTTTAGCCTTTTTTTTAAAGGAAACAGTTGCACAGCTGTGTGAATTGTTGGAGGCCGTAACAGAATGTCTTGTCCCATTTGTAACCTAAAAGAGGTGTTTAGCATTGTTTAACCTGCTGTTTTTCTGACTTTGAGACTTGTTTTAAGACTAAAACAATCTGATGTGATACAGAGTATGCTTTAATTTTTCCAAATCGATCGATATGCAATTTTATGTTGACACCCCTGCACCAAGCTAATCTCTGTGGGACTGCTATATGATTTGTATTTAGTACCCCTGGCTATTGTCATCTTGTCATCCTTTCGGAATTAAAACCTTTTTATAGGACGTCTGCTTTCCTCAAAATATTTTGTCATTTATTTTGGATTAGATTTGTCAAAACTGACATTCATTTAGGGGAATGAAGAAAAATATATGAAAGAAAAAAAGTAATTGGGTTGGTAGTTGCCTGATAACTGAAATGAGACATGAGCGACACGCAAGACCTGCAAAGTCCAAACCCACCACTATACATCATGCTGCAGCACATTTAACTGGATCTGAAATGTGCACACTTTAGCTAAATCAAACTTTCCTTTTCACTTTAGTATTAGTTAATTATGAAAATCCCAGTTATTAAAGCTATTTTCAATTATGAATGGCAAGTAACATTGTGGGAAATTAGACTAACCACAATGTATTGTATGGAACAAAAGGAAAAATGTAAAGTAAATCAACAAAAACTAAAAATATTTCTAACATGAACACCAGAACCAGTTTGGTTGATAGTGTCTTGAGTGCCGAATAAAATACATGATTAATTCAAACTGACGCATTGAGATCAAAATAACTAAACACGTATTTCATAAATATTCCCTGGAACGCCAAATTAGAATATTATGGGGTGGGGGGGGGGGGGGGGATACAAATCTATTCATATGTTTTTCTCTACAATTAATGAATAAACAAAGGTGAATGTAGTGCTGGTTGGATATTTAAAATGGTTTTTGGTAAGACTACTTGGCAGCGCTACGTGTCTCCAGCCGCTGAGCGGCTCTCGGGCATCCCATGAGGCATCCTCCTCATCCTCCTCCCAACAAGATGATTCCCCTCCCCAGACCCTCCCACATTTTTTTTGTGTGCGCCTCGGATGACATCACGGCTTTAAATATTCCCGGTGCTTCTTCCCACCCGTCGTCATCACTACTCAAGCAGCATAAAGAGCCTCGCGGTTCAACGATGGTTTTTGTAGTTTAGCTTGGTTTAAGTAATATAGCAACGTTGAAACTGACACCACTGCCTCTTAGTCCGCTTTGCTAACGAGACTTTCGTGCTTCCAGCAGCGGGTACCTCTTTGGAGGAGAAAAAAAGCGCAGACTGGGCTTCAGTGCGGGGAAAAAGGAGAGGTGGAGAACGGGACCGAGCTAAGTCGGGCGTGGTAGCGAGAAAAAACATCTTTGTTAGCAAAACTTCAAAAAGTAACACCGACAATGTCGCTCTCGGTACCGCAGAACGGAGTGAAGGCGGATAACGAACCCGTTATCGAGCTGTTTGTGAAGGTAAGACCGTAGCACAAGACGCATAGGAGAAGTTTTTATTTCTTCGGTGTATTGCAATGATAAATGCTATATGTGTGACGTTTTCTATTTCTACAAATTAAGATGGTTATTTTGCTTAGCTAAAACAGCTTAAGCTAGCTAGACATGCGTGTCACTCACGAGGTTATCTTTGCATTTGATAGACACGATAGAAGACTATCTCGTGTCACTTTAAGTCGTTTTTTAAAGGTTTTAGATCATAACCGTCTTCGCCACTGTGACATGTGTAGCATGCACTGTCATAAGCAGGGCGGGTGCAGTTTCCCCTCTTCATCGTGGGGATTGAAGTGCCTGCCATGCTGCAAACTGGGCGCTAATTCAACAAAGTCCAGCAGTGGTGGACCATAGCAGCCCATTAGACACTGTGTCGTGCTCGCCTGTTGCAGTAGAGACATTGGTGGATACTGGTGTAGAATCAAACCAGCCGTTTGAATGTTGAATTTTGTGTTCGGTCACCTTGTCATCCCTTGATGTGTCATCAGAGATCACCTTTGAGACAGCCTAGTTTAGTGCTGTTGTATGCAGTTTTCCAAGTTTACACAAAATGGCAAAACAATGAGATAACTGGAAAAAAATAAAAAAAAATGACAAAAGGTAATTGTTGGATATTGCTACTGTATGTTGTAGGCATGTGTCATGAGTGGTGTTCTTGAGACTGTTATTTATTGTTTTAACTTTTAGTCGATTTTTCTGGAAAGCACAATTCTTCACATTTTAGATTAATTTCTGATTATGGTTTCTTCAGATAATTATTATTTAAGGACATCAGCTCAACTGTACACATGTATCAAATTGTTTCTGCCTCAGCAGTGGTGATGGTGGAGGGTTGTGAATGGCTGTTTTCCTTTCTTCAGCCTTCTGCTCTGCAGGGCGGGAAAATGGCAGAGGAAAGAAAAGGAGGGAGCATGGAGCTTTTGGGGGGGGGGGGGGGGGGGGGTTGTTAGTGGGAGGGAGTTGTGGGGTCCTGACTGGGAGAGGGTGTGGGTGATGGTGCAGTGGGGTGTAACAGGTCAGAAGAGTGAGCACCCAAAGTGATGGTGGAGTGAAAAATGGTAGAGATGGAAGTAATTCTATAAAAGTAGATTATCTGCAAACCTACTTTTGTTTATATTTAATGGAATCATACATTTGTAACCATGTTTATTTGTCTTGGGCTGGGTTACTGTTGGCTCAGGCCTATAAAATGTGTACACTTTTGTGGCAGTAGTTATGAATTAGTCATCCAGGTTTTCAAAGATTTCAGAAATTACTGTGGTACTTGTATTGTTGCTGTTGACTCTTTAAAAAGAAGCCTTTGAGGTGAGGCAGTGATGAGGCTGAGGCCCCTGAGTTTAGCAGCAGACCAAATGGAAACATACTGGCCAGCAGCACCATCTTTCTCTACTACTTCTCACCGCCAGGAGAGGTTACATCATCCCCAGTTCTGAAGACTTTAAACATGTGGCCAACTCTTCCCTCTCCGTCCTTGGACTTTGTAGCCCGTTGTATACATAGGTTTCTTCCATTGCTTGTTTTCTTGAAGTGTTGTGAGATAGCCTTTTGTCTCTTTCGTCCTGGCATGATGGGACTGTGTTATGTGCCAGTGTTTGTCCACATCTATTATTGAGGCCGTTGTTCTTACTGTGCAGCGTTAAACACAGTCATGGGAGACAATGGCAGGCATGCAGGTTACCATAGGCACAGTGCTGCAAGCCAGGCCTCTGGGAACAGCTGATAATGAGCTGTGTGTGTGCTCTGGATACACAGCAGTGTCAGATCTGTTAGAGCACTGCCACATAACAAAGCTGACTAATTATGCTCCTAAAATATGAGCTGCCATTGTGACTGTAAACACTGTTTACCCATCAAAAGCAGCTGACTGTCCCAATTTAGAGATACTTGATGATCTTGCACCTTTTCTACCTGTTGTGTTTATAGCTACAGTTGTCACATCGCTATGGGAACACTTTACACTGTCCTCATCTTTGTGGGTGTAGATAGTTTGTCATTGTCAGTTTATATTGCTCTCGGTTGCAAATGGGCATTATATAATGACTTTATAAGAGGGAGGATCGACCCTTGACCTCATCACAGTGCAGCAGATTAGATATCGTTTTGCACACATGAGTAGGAGCTGGTGTAATGAAAAGGGTGACTTCCCAGCATCTACCCATGTCTGTTTCACGTGGCACTTCCACACATTACTTTACTAAAGTGGTCAAGTGAAACCCTAAATCTGATGTATTTATGTCCTGTGAGAGTTGGAATATGTATTGCTCTGACGTGACATCCAACATGGATGAAAGGGTGCAGCTACATATAATTATGTCCATCCATCCGTCTCTGTTGAAAACAGCACTTCCTGATTTCAATAAGTGATTGTTTTAAAAGCTGGTGTGACAGCAAGATATCTTGTATTACTATGAAGGTTCACTGTTGTTAATGTGCGGAATTCTCATGATAAAATTATTCTCTTTGGTTACAAGTTTGGTTACTAGTTCTTTTTGTTCCCCCCCCCCCCCCCCCCCAAGTTTTCGTTACAGTTTAACAAAGCTAGTGAGTCACTGTCCACCACCATACTATCTGACTGTATGACGGTGAATGAAATATAGATGAGTGAAGAGATTCAGGCAAGCTCTACTTGTGTCTCTTGGCTGCAAGTGTGCCAAAATCACACAACAAAACCCTTTGCTGCCACCAGACTTCTAAACTCTTGCCAGCAGTAACAACAGAGCCAATCAACATATTGGAGTGTTTTTAAGTCTGGATGGCATAAGAGGCTGTCTATGTTTGTGTATGTCCTTCAGGACAGTTCCATGGGAACCGTGGAGATTGAAGCCAGCAACATGCCAGAGCAAGGGACTACACTGTAGAAGGAATTAATGCTCAACACGAGTCACAATGTGAAGTCACTCTTCTTTGGCTTTAAGAAAATATCTTACGGTATATGCGTCACACCCTGAACTATTTTGCTGACGGTAGATACTGTTCAGTGTATTCTAAAACCTTGGGAAGAGCTGCTCTTGACATATTGTGACATCAGTTGCGACATGTGATAATCAGACTTATGCCGTGTGATGTGCGGTTTTTATGGGAACACAATGACACTTTTCATGAGTATTGTGCTATTGTAGGCGATTGAGTGAAGCTTTTTTATAAGAATAGGAAATCAATAGAACAGTTTATTTTCCCCCAAGCATACAGTAATGCTGCTGTCAGCATCATGAGTTAAGGGGACAAAGATTAATGGATTGTTACTATAGTTGAGTGCTGTGCTGTTGCTGTTGCTGTGAGCTATTGATTCTACACTGTGAATTTTGCTCTGGCAGCACCTGGCCCATCACTGCTCCTTCATTGTAACTGTCCGGTTGACTGACTCTGAACACTGGCCTTATCGATCTGGCAGTGTGTTATTACACCAATGCGAAGAGGAGCTTTAAGATTAGTGCTGGGGCGATGTGGAGAAAATCAAGTTTAAAATGTTGACCAAATACCTAAATATTGTTATTGTAGTGTTATTATGCAGTTAACAATTGGTGATTTTAATATGAGGATATAATGGCTGTAGAGGCTAAGCCCAAGCTTTGAGCACCTGGGGGTTTTGTACCACGGGTAGAATAATTGACGCACTATTTACCTTGTTTGATCAATGAAAGTCCAAGTCGTATTTGCAATTAAAACCATTGGCCGCATTTATTGCCAGAAATTCTTCCTTCTTTCTCCAGTCAAATGAAGAGATTCCTATTAATGCCAAGAGTCCTATTTGGCTCTTTCAATGGCTAAGGCAAATTAAGCATAAAGGCAAATAATATGACGGCTTGCGAGTTCAGAAAATGACATGGCTTTATAGTAATGCAGCCTTTAAAACAGGAAAAGACAACACTTTTGCCGTATGATATCCAAAATTGAAGAAAAAATCTATTCTCATTGATATGTTGCCCATCCCTACTTCAGGTCAATCTTAACATTTCAATCGGACTGCTTATTCAGAAGTTAATTTCATGTTGTGAGCAGAATAAAGGCTGGCTCGCACTTGTCTATTTATGAATACAAAAGTCCTATATAAAACCATGTTGTGCCAGCATGAGGAAAGGCTTTGTTTGCACTTTTAGGAATAGGAAGTGATTGTCTCATTTGTCTTTCCCGACCGGCAAGCTTGGTTAATGAGGCATTTCTCCTTTTGAGCTCAAGGGCAGGACGTGAGACCACCCTAGAACAACATGGATCTGAAACTTTGAAGATTTGATCCCAACAGAGAGTTAGTAGTTTGTGGATACAGCTTACTGATGCAATTATTACCTATCAGATCAGGGTGAGCCCCCACTGACTCAACCTCTCTATTACTGTTGCATCATATTCACTGTCAGAAGAAGAGGTTTGTTATATTTGTTATATATATTTGTTACATGAAGAGAAGCTGCCCTGCTTGCTACACGTGTAACTCAATCAGTCTCAACATGACCCAGCCTGCTTGTGTTTCATCCTCTGTTCTTCACAGCAGAGCCTGCTGAAGTATACATAACCAAAAGCGGAGTAGCTGAACGTGGAGAATGACAGGGACGTCCTTCTTGACTCATCAGTACTCCTCCTTCGAGGTGTAAAGTGGAGTGTCCCAAATATCTATCAAGGCTTTTATTGTCTTTGAGACCCTGGCAGATACATAAATAAATGTACAGTCACCTCTACAGTTTCCTCGATTGTTTTGCATGTTTGATTTTTATGACCTAGACTGGTACTTGAAGGCAACTCAATTACACGTCAGAGCGGATGCAGCCGGCCAGTGGCCTGTCTGCTCGGAATTACTGATGAGGCCATTGTTTGTGTGGCGACAGTGCAGGCTTTTACTGCCTTGCGTATCTGACATGTGCAGTAACAGCATGCTGGCATTGTGTCTGTGCCAAAGGGTGGTTCACAGCTGTCTCGACAAGACATGTGTCCTGAAGGAATTGCTACAGGATTCATTAAGGTTAAACGTGAATGATTTCAGCCCTGTACAGATTTTTTTTTTTTTATGTTTTCCGATTTTTTTGACATGTGTAGACCATTTTTTCATGTTTTTTCCTATGCAAATGTGAGGAAATAAGGGCAGAATTAAGATAAAAGTTTGGGTTATGCATATGCGTGTGTACAAGTTTGAATACATGAGTCTGCTGCACTAGTCATCAGACTGGGGTCTCTGAATGTGTGTGGGTGGGTGGAGACTCGTAAATGGGGCCAAACTCCGTATGCAGCTCAGTGTTTGTTTAAGATACTTGAAATGACGGTCAAAGCGAGGGTGATTGTTGGTTCATGCTGATCTCCCACATGGCTGTCTGTTTGTTTTTCATTTTGGATCTGTATTACTCATCAGCAAACACTGGTCCTGTATTTCTAGAAACTCTGAACTGGCAGTTTGTTTAATCTATTCTACACTGAGGCTAGATCAGGGATGCAAACTTGTCACCTTTCGGCGAAATTCGCCGTTTTTGTTCCGAAAAAGGTCATCTGTGTGATTCATGGAGATCTGCAATAAAAATATTTCGGGGGGGGGGGCGTCCAAGTAATCGGCGAACGCAAGCTGTCATAAATATTTATTCCAAGCTTGTTCGTTTGGCCAACCCGTGTAATCATGTCATCTTCGGGTCTGTAGCTGCCTTGATGCCGTACTAGACAGGAGTGACGTTGGTACGCTTCAAAAACGTCATGGTACAGACACACCAACTCCGGCAGCGACGCAACGGACCGTCGAACGCACCGGCGAGTGGGCAGTTCTGTGTTCAAGTTGGATCAATTGGATAGACGTCCTGCGAAGTGGGCGGGACTTGAGTTTTGCTCTGCCGTTTCCAACATGGCGGCCGGGCCACAAACGATCTCATTTTACAGTTAAACTACACGCTAAAGCATGTTTCTGAAAACATTTGAGGCGGGAAATGTGTAGTGCAGTAACAGAATCTGGATTCATATTTGATCAACACTGTCTAGTTTGATAGTTTGAACGAAGTTTCTGGAGCCGGCGGCATTGCGTTGGACGGACGGCATTTGCATAAAGTTCAATCCATCGAACTTTATGCAAATTCACGTACGGCGACAGGGCAGTCAATTCGACGTGCCGTATCCATCATGCGGAGCTCCTGCTCTACATAGACAATGAATGGGATCCGTTGACTTGACGTCTGCTGCCGGAGTTGGTGTGTCTGTACCATCAGGCTTTCTAACGTAGGCTAACGTGCTAATGTCAGACAGTTCGCTGACATACGCATCGCAAATCACAACCATTTTTGCTGGTTACAATAACGGTGTTATCGGATAGTACAGTGTCTATTTCTCAGGAACCTTTGAAAAATCTAAGCGAGAAAACAACGTTAAATGTACCTACCATACCTTCACATTAAAAAAAAAAACCTAAAATAAATAATGGAAAATCAACGGAGCAAAGGCTTACTCTGATATCGATGTAATGTTAGCGAATGAGGGGTGAGAAGCCCCCTACCTCCCCTTGCTAATATTTATTCCGTTCGTCCAGAGTCAAATCTATTCTTGAGGTTCCAAATATTTTCAAAGCAGTTTGTCTTTCAATGTGAGGAGTCGATCGATTTATTTTATGTTCCGTCGTTTGAAGCAAACCTTTTAGCCCTGGCATTGGTCTCCCATTATTTATACCTTCACTGGAAGGGAAGTCCATTTTCCAGGCTCTCGCCAGCCCCCTTCAGTGAGGCAGAGGAATAACATTGAAGCATATGCAATATATATATATATATATATGTGTGTGTTTATATATATATATATATATATATATTCCGCGAGGGGGTTTGGGTCCTTGTCACCTTTTTCATCCCTGATGAGTTTGCACCCCTGTAGATACAGTAGTTGTAACATTGACTTGGTTTACATCATCGCCGTAGCATGATTATGCAGTAAGCCTCTTTTAGACTTTAACAACCACCGTTTCTGTGGAAAGTTGGAGACTAGGGTGTGCTCCAGCACAGTAGGCCTGTGTCTGACTGGAAGTCTCGAGGTTTTCACTGAATGATGTCAGCCTGAGTCAGAGCCACACCAAAGATGTGATGGTGTTTCCATATTCCAGCAGGATCTGACTCCTCTACACTCATCTCTCTGAGTGTAATCGCAGGACTCAGCCCACACCCAGTCCAGCCCTAGTCATTCAGACATGGGGCCAAACCTCAGTCAGTACCCTTTTTTTTGATGATGGTCAAAGTCGCTAAAGGGCTGATAATTAAACTGTTTAGTGCCAAAGGATGGCAGGGGATGACTTTGTACTCTTCTTTGCTTATTGTTTGAACATATTTTTTCTGGTATAAATAGTCTTTTTTTTTTTTGCCAGTTTGACTCTTTATTTGTTAAGAAATGTTCTTGGCTGCTTATATTTAGACAACGAATATTTGAGGAGTTTGGCTTCTTTTGTGAAATAAGGATAGGGTTTTTGTAAAAAAAAAAAACCTGAGGACCTCTAGTAATTTGTAATAATTGCAGAGGACGTCTGTGATGTTTATCACGTGCAAATTGGCCATGTCTGTAATTCACAAAGGAAAAAAATTCAAGTGCAAATTGCGTATATTTCTTTAAATAGTGGTCATCTTCAAATTTTTTTAAAATGTTTGTTTTCCCTCCACGCCCCTTTTTATGTCTCTTTCCCATTTACATAATTTGGAGGCTGCGTCTGAAGTTATAAATGTTTTGACACCATTTTGGCGAGGTTAATCTCGCTACACAACATATGGATCCAAAAATCAGACGGAGCAAGCTCAAACCCCTTAAAAGAGTGAAATCTCAAAAGATGTAAAGCTGGATGACATACATGGCATCATGTGGTAAAGAAACATTTCTCAACAGGCTCAATACAATTAGAATAGTTATTTCTTTATTTGGTAGCCTCTTTGCTAAAGAAAAAGGAACACCCTTTACCGTAAACGGATGTTACGCAGGCCTTGATATTTTCAAACGTATCTAGGGGAATCTTGGTAAATTCAAGTAAAATACAGACTTAGCTTATCCCATGGGACTCCCGCTCATGAAACACAGAGGTCGGGTGATAGTCTCTAAATCACGTGAGGCCCCCATGTAATACTAGTCCTGTGCAAATAGAGCTTTATTTGAAAACATTTCTTAGGCCCAAAGACTGGAGACAACATTTCAGTAAGTGTCTAATGTGCCCTCACTGACATAGGACAGCAAATACTGACTCAATTGTTGTTGCATATAAATTATGAAGAGCTAGCAGCTTGAATAAAAACATTTAAAAAAAAGTTAGTGGCCTTCAAAATCTCTCTAATGTTGCTTAGACAGTCAGAAATGCATGCTGACGACGTGAGTTATTTTATCTTGGCAAGTATCTACCCTGCTCACATGCCCTTGAGCAAGGCATCAGATCATTCCAGGTGTAGGGCTGCTGTTCTCTAGCTGGTCTTGACCTCTGACCAACCTTCAATTCAGTCCTAAAGGCTCGGTTATGCTTCCGAGTAGTGATCATGCAATGGCCACGAAATGGCCACGCAGTTGCTGGGAGACCGTGATGGTTCTGCGTTGGGTTTACGTGTCGAAATGCAATTCAATGCCACACCGGTAAAGGGCGCTATGTTTTTTGTAAAGACCGAGACTCTTGACGTATATCGTCGTTAGCCTCGTTATAGCTATACCTATTTGTTTACCTTCCGGCTTTAAACATCCACAATTTTTCAGAACTTGGTGTTTTATTTCTTTGTGCAAAAGCGACAAGGTGCAAACAATAAAACAAGTGAAAACAATAAAGGTAGCCTATTAAAAGTTTAAATGGCGGTGTTTATGAGTGGAAACCGGAAAGCGGTCTCCAGCGGATGTAGTAAGCGGACCAATCACAGCCAATGGCGCTGCGTTGGTGTTGCGTTCGACTCGCGTCTAGGATTTTTGGGAGGTGCACGTCAGGCCCTTGCGTTGGACGTAAGGGGGGTCCGCAAGGACGTAAGGGGTCCGCAAGCCCCCTTGCATTGTGTCGACGCGAAGCATAACTTGGGCTTAAGTCCACATGGACTGTGTAACCCTGTCTGACTTGAGGGAGCAGGTGAATCCAAAGGGGCTGTTCCACAGTCCTCACCGCAGCTCAGACTTGTATAGTTGTCCACCAAACAGGGAGAGGCGTTGCCATGGCGCTACCATGACTGCACACTCAAATGGACATTCCTTCCAAGTGTCAGAGAAGGAGGGGGAAAGTTGCAGCACTTGTTATATCGTTAGTTCCTTATTCGGTCAAAGTGTGGCTTGAACTTACTGAGCAGCCCACCCAATTTAGAACATGTAATGTGTTGGGGAGGGGAAGGCACGACAGCCATGTTTCTAAAATTAGGTTGTGAGTAGAGACAGAGATGAGGACCGTGCCAAGCCTGAACAGGATCCATTATTCCCGAGTACTGACTACTGTAGTACTCCATATCTTGTGGTCTCATATGTTCAGTCTAGTAAAGGAAACTTTTGTCTTTAAAAAATAAAGGAGGATTCAATATCTTCCTTTTATTTTTTTCCCTTTTCTAGACTGATATGAGCCCACTTAGAGGCTCTTGGTAGAAATATCTGTCAATTGAGGTTGAGTTGAACTGCTCCTTTTGTATATGCCTGCTCATATAATGTTATTGGATGGAACTTGCGAGGAGAATACCTTGTTGTGCCTGATAGAAGTGCACATTCTTTCAACTGAGTTAATGACCATATTATGCTCAAGCTATTTAGTTCAATGGTTACAGAGCATAGTTATAGGGGAAGTGATAAATTGGTATGACCACACTGAACAGAAAGTGTTTTTAAACACACCACTGCCCCCCGTTGCTGACTGAGGTCTCATTGTTTTGCTGCGGGGCCATGCCGTCCTGGACACAGACTCCTAGATAACATCCGACTTGAGCATGACTCACACCCTCCACTAGACAGCCGTGTGTGTTTGGCATTAAATAAATAGGCATCTGTTAACTCACGGTCCCTCCAATGAGCCTAAATTAAGTTTGATAGTCGGTTAGCAGTAGTCGGCTGCCACTGCTTCTGTTCCCCACATGTTATTATGGCCGTCTCCCATCAGAGAAAATCTCTTTATGAATCTCTGTGAACGAATGTAAAGGCCTGGAAGATGTGAGTAATTTTTGACTCTGGAGGCTATACACAGGGACACTGCTAAGTGTTACTCTGAATGGTGTTTGTATTTTGAATTGATTTGCTGTTTTGCTTCTTGGAAAAAGGGGAATGTTTTTGAACTGATGTGCTTTGCCTTATAAGGGCCTGCTTGAAATAATTTTTTCGTGTGTGTGTGTGTGTGATATTGGGGTGGGTTTTCCCCCCTTTGCTAACTGGTGATGACGTACCAAAAACTCTACACACAAAAAGTGCTTTGTGTTTTTATTGAAGGTTCTTTCGAAGCCCTTTTCTCAATGTCATACTATAATAGTGGCATGGCGGAGGAGGACAATGCTTGGAAGGGTGTCGTAAACCTTCAAACTTGTTTTGGCCCAGATATTTTAGATTAACATCTTGTTTTAATTTTCACCATCTAAATTATTCATCACAATTATTGCTGAGGAGGACCTTACTTGAGTCCTTAACAGCGTAGCAGTTCATGTCACAGGCAGGGGAAATGCAGCTCCACCAGCATCATCACTTAAACTAAACAAAGTTCCCTCTTGGGTGGGAGTAACAGGACATTTCTGGAATAGTTCCTCATCACCCCACCCCCCACCCCCGACTCCACAGAGAGGCCCAGGATAAGGGTAGAGGAGGAGGAAGAAATAATCTGCGTGCCAAATGGCACACAGCCTCAGAAGCTTGCTGTCTTTTCTCTTCCTCTGATTTAAAGCATCTTATTACCACATGCTCTCCTTTTGTGTCCAATAACTACGTTCCTCCCTATTTACTGTAATACGTTTCTCTCTAGATGTCTGTGCCTTTCTCTCTGCAGCTGATCTCTGCAGTCAGTGTCTTTGGCAGAGAGCTGCATTCTGCTCTGCTGCGGACTCCAGAGGGTAGGAGCAGTGCCACGGCTTCAAGGACAGACGGAGAAAGAAAGAAAAGATTGAAATGTCTTTCTCAGCTGCTGTGGCCTTTTTTTTGGCCACTTGACATACAGCTTTTAGCTTAAAAGCAGTTTGTTGTGTTTAAATACAGTAAACAGCTTTTGATTGCTGTTGGATTGTTGTCCTTACAGAAAGGGTGTTCACCTGTGAATTGGTAATCCCCTCCACACTGTGCTCTACTGTCAATGTCATATGTGTCCATTGCCATGGGAACAGTTGCTACGCTGTATTGCCACCCTTCATGTAGAACTGAAAGATAATGTCGAGGCAGGGAGGGGGGGCGCAGTACAATAGGAGCCAGCAGGCAGATCAAACAGAGCCATCCCACTGGGCGTCACAGAGGACAACAGCAGAAGGCCTGTCCGCGCCAGCAAGGAGCTGCCGGACAGATTTGAACACTCAAGAACAAAGTCCACTTTTGAAGACGGTGCAGACTCCGGATATTAAACAAATATTCTCTTAAGATAGTAGTCGAGTTGAAACTGATTTGAATCTTATTTTTTATTCAGTGATCATTGCAAGTCTGTGTAAAAAGACAGTTGACTGTCTTTTGCATTACACATACAGTCACACTTTGCATACTGCAGGTCAGATGCAAAGGTGATTGGGCAAATGACGAAATGATGGAAATGACCATATTCAACAGAGGCTCTGCTACAGTAATACAGTGAATGAAGAGGTGCATTCCAGAGCACCGATACTTGAATGACCTCATGCTTGTCCTTGTGAATAGATGAATATGGTGCCTTTTTTCTTGGCCTGCCTTGCATGGATAATTGCATACCTCAACAGCCTTTGTTTCCTTAGAGCTATGTAGCTTTGCAGTAAGTCTATATAAGGTGTGTGGGTGTGTGTTACTTTACTATTGTTACTTTTCTCATCTTCCATGGAATGATCTATCAGTATATTCAGCTTTAAACATTTTTAATGTTTGAAGTTTGTCACTTCTTTGAATTCATTCCTGTTTTCGGTGCCTTGCTAACTGATAAGCACTTGTCACTAATTTGGAGGACACACGCCACTTCCATTGATGCCATTCCCAGCGCTTCTGCTCAGTCCTGTGTTTGTGCAGTCTAGCAAAAGACGAAACAAGAGGTGGCCCCAGTCTTCTAATGGAGGGAAAGTGTGCTGAAGTATTTAAAACAAAGGGGTTGACTCTCTCTACGCTCTCCCTCTTAAGTCTTTTGGAGAGCAGCTTGTAATGTGTATGAAAGAGTCATTGTCTGAAATGGGCCTCTCTATAGGTGGTTGTAGTAAAATGTCCTGGGCCATAACGGTTGCGCAACAGAGATGTGATCACTATCAAGATTGTCAGTCTCAGCATTAAGTCAAATGCTATCAGTGGTAGAAACCTGTTGCAATGTTTTTAAGATCCTTCTCTGTTATCTTGCATTGTTATGCTTGCAAAAATGAAACCTTGCTTAATGTTCTCCAGGAGATAAAAACTGGTGCCATCGTTTGTGTACTCATTTTTCAGGAAGGGTATTTGAAATGTATTGCCGGCTGTTAATCTACTCCTATTCTAACTGTCTGTCTGTGTGTGTGTTTATTTAAGGCGGGAAGCGATGGAGAGAGTATCGGGAACTGCCCCTTCTCCCAGAGGCTCTTCATGATCCTGTGGCTTAAAGGAGTTGTCTTCAATGTCACCACAGTGGACCTTAAGAGGTGAGTCCTCTGCAGCTTGTCCTCCTTTCATTGGCTCTTCAACCAAGACAAAAATGTCCTTTGATACAGCTCCTGCAGTTTTTCTATGGGCGTTTCCTCAAAGGTCTTGACGGCTTTGTAACGCTTTGATCCAGCCCCACCTCTGACACGCTGCTGTCCCCACTGCTTATTTGGTTTTCCCATGACCCTTTCTCAGGCCAGAGAAAATCTGATGAAAATAAACATATAGACTCTGGAGAGGCTATTTAAGTTCTTTCTGTGCTCACTTCCTGTCTAGATTTGGTGGGCAACATGTTATTTTTCACCACAGACATTAGAAAATGCTGATCCTCTGTAATTCTGCCTGCAACTGAACATGCTTTCACATGTGGACCCCAGTACCAGAAGCTCTTTACCAAACCGTCTATACTTCAGTCTGTCTGATTCATCTAAATGCTGCCAAAATGTTTTTCCACTTGCTAAGGCAGGACGGGCAAATTCCATGTTATTTTCAGATGTGGTCAGATGGACGTCTGGTTTATATGGTCTTTCTTCATCATGTGCGTTTGACTTTCTGACGCTTTGTTCCAAACCTTGGTTCAAGCATGTGACAGCGCTTTCTTCAGTGGGCATCTCCTCCTCTGGGCCATGGAGACTACTGCTTCCTGATTAAACACAACAGAGATATACTTTATAAATACTGAACCTCTTGTGTACATCTTTCCAGAGGAACAGGTGATCCAGGATTTGCCTTTTCCATGCTTTTATAGTATTTATAACCTTGAGGAGACATGAAGCGTCTATGTTGCGGAAGAAGGCGTGTGTTGTACATATTTATGGCTCTTTTTTTATCATAGTATTTAAATACAAGAGCAGTGCATGTTGTTACACCTTTTAAGAAGGACACACATGTCACAGCCATAAGTCGCAATGTCTTATCCTCCCAGAGTTTATACGCTCCCCCCCCCCCCAAGAGCCCAAGAGTCATTTCCCATTTTGGTGTCCTCAGATGGCTTTTCACAAAACTCCATTGGAAATGCTGTCATACAAAAAAACTAAGAGTATCTGATAATATATGTTGTTGCTCATTCTGCTGGCCAACACCAATCTGGTGGGCTCTGTATGTGTTCATATTGTCTCTATGCTGAAGGGATTTAAACGGCTGGGCTCTGTGGATTTCATGAGTCAGTTGTGTTCACACTACTCATTCAACACATGCTCATTTAGTTTGTGTGCCAGTGTCATCTGCCTGCCAGAGACATCTGGTACAAAATGTGCTGGTTTGAAGGCTGCAGAGAAACACAAACACTGGGAGATAAACACACCCAGTTAAAGACAGCGTGCTGAGCAGCTATAGTTGGAGAAGTTTTTTCTCAGTTGCTTGAACTATACGTTTTTAAATTATATGTATTGCATTCATGTGTTTAACCAGGGAACCGCAGACCAGTAATAAACCTTCTCATTTACAGTACTTCAATTTCTATACATGGGAATTAAAGGAACTGTTAGTCGTTAGATCCGTATGCATTATAAAAATGTTTAATTGATTGTATGGCTCTGTTCCGTTTGCTTCTGTCCACTAAAGTTGCTTGACTTCTCTTCCAGGAAGCCAGCAGACCTCCAGAACCTTGCCCCAGGCACACACCCCCCCTTCATCACCTTCAACGGTGAGGTCAAAACTGACGTCAACAAGATCGAGGAGTTCCTTGAGGATGTCCTCAGCCCGCCCAAGTGAGTGCTTTATGTATGCCTTTATGTGGATTTATATTATTACAAATGTATTACTTAGGATAAGGCTCGTAATATTCTATATTTTTCTTATTGCCAGCAGATCCCATGACCAAAACCAATATTGTGTCGATTCTTCTCTCAATCGTTTCCCAACTTCCCAGCTTTATGTTCCCCCAGAGGGAGACGCAAGATATGCTTTAAAGCTAAATACTTAGCCTTAAACAGCTGGGCACTGAAGTTTTTAGCAAACATTACTCAAACAAGTAATTGGATTTGTTGAGCTCTTTTCAGCGTCAAAATATATATATATTTGGTGCTCTAGTAAGCAGGTCGGTATTTGTGGTTTTGACTCTTAAACATCATAAACTATGATCATGGTAATTTAATAACAGTTCAGGTCTGTGACACAGAGACACATGCTTCATCAGGGTCTAACTATGCAAACACTGTAATAGGATTAATTTATTCTTGTGTTTGGTCTCATTTTCTTTTTTTAAATGGGCTTCATTTATGGTATAAAGAATTATCTTTAAATCTCCACATACATGCATATTATGTGTATTTAATTGTATTTGTGCAGGTACATCAAGCTTGGTGCAAGACACCCCGAGTCAAACACAACTGGTATGGACATCTTCGCCAAGTTTTCAGCATTCATAAAGAACTCAAAACCAGATGCAAATGAGGGTAGGTTACCTGTATCTGTATTTGACTCGCGCACATAACACACACACACACACACACACACACACACACACACACACACAGACACACTTGATTAGGTTCACTGGTTAAGAACAAACCTTTCAAATGCTCCATGGTTGCTAGGCAACATTGGTAGCCCTGCCCTGATTGGTGGTTTTACAGCCTCGCTCAGGAACACAGAGCTTTTGTTCCTGTTGTCCTCATGCTCCCGTCTCACCTGATGGAGCTCTCTGGAAAACCACAGAGTAGCTATCCTGACTAGTGCTCACAATTTCATCCTTCCTGTACTTGATTCATGCACCCCGAACCCTGCTGTAAGAGAGATAAATCACAAACTTAACAGATAAGATAATTGGAAAAATATATAATTATTTTGTCTTTGATTCTGTTGCATCCTGGGTGAAAAAAATTGTGGAATTGTTTCCCTCGAAATTTGTTTATGGTATTCCATAAAAATACCTAGATTTTCTATCATGTTTTAGTTGGCTGCTCTCAACCTTGGGAAAATATTGAAACACGGTGAGCTGGATGTGAAAGCCAAGGCTGTGTCAACAGAGTTTGAGGCTGAATCTCATGGTTCAATGATAAGTGCTCTCCAGAGTAACAGGTCAAGTCTGCTGTTGCACTACTGGATCGAACATTCCTGTGCTATTTTACAACAATAGAATGAATTGTTAATGAATGATTTGTAGATGGATGTATATCATGGTAGGACAATGTATAGCACATATGCAATCAAATTCAATCCATTGACATTTGTGGTCAGTAATGATATGGTCTTTGTTACAGCAGCATACTATTTATCACAATGCTATTGTAACAGATTCTAGGTGTCAATTATGTATTTGCTTCCTGCATTTATAATGTACACAAAGACTCGTCGCTTGATGAAATGCTGCCCCCATGTGGTTGATTGGCATTGGGGTGTAGCAGCTGTTCTAGGAGCCCTCAGAAAAATCATAATGTAACACTGTTAAAAAATGATTTTCTCACTGAATATATTCAATTCAATTTATTTTATAGTGTCATACAACAACAAAAGTCATCTCAGGACACTTAAAACATTAAGCAGGACTAGAATACGCTCATGATTTTCAAAGTTAATGCATTTTCAAAGTCCTAACATCACCCAGGGGCAAGCGTTACAGCGACAAAAATGCCTCAATGGGCTTTTAGGCAGAAATCTCGTGCAGACCAGGCCCTTGGTCCCAACACAGAACCTTGGGAACACCGTATTTAACTTCAGTGTGCATGGAGGATTTTTCATTAACATGCACAAACTGAGATCGATTGGATAAATAGGACTTAAACCAGTTTAATGTGGTTCCCTTTTTACAGTCTACATATTAGGATCTCATGGTAAATGGTGTTGAACGCAGCACTAATATCTAGCAGGACAAGTACAGAAATCAGTCCTTTGTCAGAAGGTAATTTGTAAGGTAATTTTCACCAGAGCTGTCTCTGTACTATGATTTACTCTAAATCATACTAACTAAGGGTAAGACTTCTTTGAGTGGCCTAGTTAGTATCGGGTCTAGGAGACAGGTTGAAGGTTTAGTTGAAGATATCTTTGAAGTTAGTTGGTTACAGTTGATTGTAGAAAAGCAATCTAAATATAATTATGTATGTATGTATGTATGTATGAATAAATAATCTAAATGTCTTATGTCTCTTGGCAGCTCTGGAGCGCGGCCTTCTGAAGACTCTCCAGAAGCTGGATGAATATCTTCACTCACCACTGCCTGACGAGATCGACCACAACAGCATCGAGGATATCAAGGTCTCCAACCGCAAATTCTTGGACGGTGATGAAATGACCCTGGCTGACTGTAACCTGCTGCCCAAGCTGCATATAGTCAAGGTGAGCAAGGGAGTATTTTAAACCTCACTGAATCATCATTTTGTTACCTGGGATAATGTGGTGTAACATGACACACACAAGGAACACCACCATAGGTGAGTGAAGCACCAATATGGCTATGCAGTGTCTTCAGAGGCATAAGGGCACCAAATTTGAACTTTCAACTTGTTTTTGCTAAGATTTTGATACAACTATTGATGATTTCTATTGCCGTCTAGTCTTGAAAACAACAACCAATTAATCATTTTGTTTTATTTAAAGAAATATTTCCAAGTTGATGCCTTCCAATATCTTCCAAAACTCAAAGATATTTAGTTCACCATCATGACGACCAAGAAAAGCTATTTTAGGAGCTGGAACTAGTGAATGCTTGGCATTTTCTTTTTCACAATAATCTCCTATTGATAGAGGGCAATTAAGTGATTTAAATACTAAGATTGCAAACAATTGACTGTTCCAATATTGTTTTTTAATTCCTCTAGCTCTTAAAGAAGTGTAATTCTTTGATTTTTGCAGTACATCCAAAGACAAAGACTGAACTGTCTGTTTTCATGGTGCTCTGAATTTATAGGAGTTATTTACTCACATGGTGAGATTTCTAACTTCTGATACCTTCCTCCAGGTGGTGGCCAAGAAGTACAGAGGCTTTGACATCCCCAAAGAGATGACTGCAATCTGGAAATACCTGAATAACGCCTACACGCGTGAAGAATTCACCAACACATGCCCCAGTGACAAAGAGATTGAAATAGCCTATGGAGACGTAGCCAAGAGGCTGGTCAAATAAGCTCCTCTGTCCTGTCTTCATCCCTCACCCTGTTCCCTGCACCCCCCTCTCTCTACGCTTTCTTCCACCTCCCCCCTCCCAGCACCGGGACTGATGTGCTCTTTCACGAGAAAAAAAAAACAAACTCTGGATTTCTTTTCCTTCTCTCCTCATCTAGAGCGAACCCCAATGCATGAACCATTCTCGATAATTTTTTTTCTTTGATTTTTAAGAAACACCTCCTCTTTAGTTGATTCAGCGAAAGGTCACCGCTGTTCCACCTTTCATCATTAATAGCTTTTTTTAAATATTATTATTTGCTAATGAATGTTGTGAGGTGTTGTGAGATGGGGAGGTGACAGAGAAGCAGTCAGACATATATAACTGTGCTTATCAATGTTGGGAGCCTTGGCAAACACACTCCCCGATAAGTGACCTTCAAGCTGACCTTCGCTTTGCGTCCAGGTGCGAGGTCACAACCTGTTGTTAATTTTTATGTTGTATGTATAATGTTGAAATTGCTCTTTCTCCGATTGCTTTAAAATGAACACTGAGAAACAGTCTTTTCCCCTGTCTTTTGGCGTATTAAGAGGTTATGTAAACAGTGTTGAAGCTTCAGTGTTTTTGGCAGGTTTAATTAGAAGCTAATCAAACCTGAGTGGTCGACATATCAAGTGAGAGATGCTTTATATTAATGTCGAGCTGCTTAAAAATAAATCAAAAATAATTGTAACTACAGGTAAAGCTACCTGGTGTCCATGCTCTGATTTCCTCATTGCCTCAATGGGCAAAAGTCTTGTAGCTCAGCTCAGTGGAATTGTAGGTGATTTCCTGTATCTGCTGCAGAAATAACAGCTCAGGACAAACCTAACCAGAAATATTCAACCATGTGTAGCTTACAGTTATTCCAGGAGGCGTTGATGTCTAGACTTGGCCTTTTGTTCATCACCACAGAAAAGCTTGCTGATACTGGTCTCACTGTGGATAGAATGACTCCGGCTATGTAAATGGAAAAGAAACCACACTCACCATTTCCTTCCTCATAGTATAGAGAATGAAGGACACTGATGTGCAGTCAGGCACCGGAAGGAAGATATTTATGACGAATCAAGGAGAGTAGCATGAAATGAATACCTTTTCTTTTCAGTATGTAGATTCCTCTCTATGGTAGTGAATGTATGTTATGATACAGTAGCTCCAAAAGTGCTTTAGTGCGGACTAAGAAAAACCTTATGTTTTCTCCCGTTTGCCATGTTGTTGTTGTTGTTTTTTTTTTTTTTTAGGAATTTGTTATGAAACAAATTTTGATTTATAAAAAAAGGAATTGTAAATATTTGTTTTGATTGCTCAGAATTGAATGTGTAAATTTGATACATTTCATCGAAATTTTTCAGAAAATAGGCTCATTCTTTGCCTGCTTGTATTTCACATCTAGATTAACTATCTCCTCTTTGCCTTACCTGTTTTCTCTCTGTGGATTTGATGAATTGCAGGATGGTTTTTCAGATCATTTCATTACAACATGAGTGTGATGTTGTACAAAGAAAATATCCAAGCTATGTCATGGCTTTTTTTTTAAACAATATTGACTGAATTTAAATAAACTTATTGGCACTCTGACTTTTGTTTTCTTATAAACTTCAATTGTCTTCTGACAGTCTTGGATTTTACTAAGAGATTGGGTTGCCTTTGACCTGCGATTCTGCTTCCATGTTTTAAGATTCCTGTTTTCAGCCCATATCAATACCCTTTACCAATTGGAGCATGTTCCAATTTCAAATTTAAAAATACTGGTGCAAGATGTAATCAAGATGTTTGAATGTATATGAAGTGAAAACAAGGCTACTTTAACCTAAGTCATCATGTAGTCTTTAACCAGTTCACAGTTAAGCCTGAAGGTTCTTTTTGATCTTGGAAACAATAGTTGACAACTTACTAAACCGTATCTTGCCATCTAAATCACCTGAAGAAGGCCACGAGAGTAAGAAGGACACTGAGTTGAGAAGTATGTGTTTAAATTCTTTACAGTAAGTTGAAAGGCTTTCATCTTTCAATGGACAATGTTGCCACATTGTACTAGTCAGGGCCCTGAAACTGGAGCAGCAAAATGAAAATCAGGCATCTGTCCTCCATCTTTCTTAAAGCATTGATGCAACTGATGTAAAATGACCTGCTGAGTGAATGCAGACTAAAAGAAAAACACAGTAGGACCATGGACCTTAATGGGCCTCAATGCCCCAGCACAGGGAAATAAATTAATAAATATGTCATTCTTTAAAGGTAAAATAAATTACATTTAAAAGATGAATTTACATAATGTTGCAATCCTGTCTATAATCCATATTAAAAAAAACATCTTGTATTTCTGCTTTACTCTTGATAATCTCAGATCACTGATACAGAAATACAGAAACGTTTGTTTACAGCTCTTTCCTTCTCCAAGGAATGTCTCATATGAGTGTCCACACACTGGGCTCCACCTCCCCCTGAAGATGCCCTCTGGCTGTCGGCTTGGTGGTGTTTTTCAGCCAGTTGTCTACTGTTCTGAAGCACAAACAAGTCTATTCTGCAAAAGCTGATTGCAGCCAAAGTTTCGCAAGAGATTGAAGGAAAAGAAAAGGGTGTGGGGGCGTACAGTTTTTGGATGCTCTCCAGATCATTACAGTGTCACGTTTCAACCCCAGACATCATCTTCTCTGTTACTGGTTAACACTTGTCACCACTTGTTATTCACAGGGAGGAAAATCCAACCGTATGCAAATAGACAAGTGTGTGTGTGTGTCTGTGTGTGTGTGTGTGTGTGTGTGTGTGTGTGTGTGTGTGTTGTAAGTAAGAGAAGACACAGCAAGGCTGGCTATCATTCAGACCACACATTCATTACAAGCAGAGTGAGTGTATTGGCGTAATTGGGTAATGAAGGTGAGGCCAGAAGGGGCTGAGTATTGTTTCTCAAACATGTCGACTGTGTGTGTGTGTGTGTGTGTGTGTGTGTGTGAGCAGGGCTATATTACACAACCATGAGAGGGAGCCAACAATCCATCAAAGCCGTGAGCGCACGCAGGTTACAGTCACAGTTGCTTCCTTGGATTTTTCGTTGTGAGGATGAAAGTGCATTCCTTCACCCGCCGAAATCTTTGCCATCATGCTTTCACTTTAACAGATGAATCAATCAGCTGTGTATTTCTCACTACTTAATGCTCTGCAGCGCCTTTTCTGTTTGGCATCAACTCTTTCACAGCGGTGCCAGCAGGTTTTACACAACACCCATTTATACAGCTGCTTAAATATTTACACTGGTAAAGTAGCTCGCTCAAGGGTACACAGTGATATCCCAACTGGGTTTTGGACCTACAATGTGTGAAAACCCTTCTTTGCATATGGACTTGGTGCACCTGACGTTTGATGCGGCTGCATAGTTTGCTTTTGTGTTTGGTTTACCCTGCTGACAGCACACATGGAATGTAGAAAATGCATGGTTGCAAGAATATTTGGATTCTCTCTGTTTGGAAATAATAATTCATGTTGGGAAATATCTTTTCATTTTTAATTTGCCCATAATATTCCATTCATATATTCCAGTCATACACACTTCTATCGGGACAGCTAAATTAAAGGAAAAGACAAATGTCACTTTCACCACCAGTTTGCCAATTTTCAAAGTTCACTGTGAGCAACAGGTAATGTCAGTTGAAGATATAAACTACAATAGCCTTGATACTAGGCTTTATATTGGTTGTGGAGCTGGTGGAGTAGGTGTGCACATACATAAATCTCACCCAGAAGTCTTACACTTAATGCTTAATATATAAAAAGAGTAAACTTGTTACCCATGTCAGTCCATTTGTTTATAGATTAAAGTCCCCCCCCCCCCCCCCAAAAAAAAACTATTTTATTTGAAATTTAAGACCTTATGAGATTATAGAAGATTAAGGAAACCTCTGAAAAATAAATTGAATTTGATAAAGCATAAAGCATCTTTATCTGCGACAACTTGTCCCCCCAGGTTATCTCTAGTCTATAAAGAGACACTAAGCACTGATACTATGGCTATGATGCTAATTATCTAGCCATGAAAGCATTCATTACTACAGCATTCAACTTTTTGAAAATAATATCTGCTATATGTCATGTCAAGCTTTTGCTTCATGGCACACCTTTAAGCAAAATAAAAAAGTTTGTAGCTGTCAAAATGCAATGCAAAACATTGTACTTGTGTGAATTGTAAATTAACTAACAACATAAATAATGACAGTACTTCACTAAGATGTTCTCAAGAGTTTTGGTATTGTACCTGCATGCTGACTCAGTGGCAGGATATTTGCAAACAGAACAAAACCGTAATTAATGTTATTATTTCTGCCTGTACTTTCCCTTTAATTAGTACTTCATAACGTTAGCCAGTGAGGAAGATCTATAAAAGCTTTTAAAATAATTGATATGACACCCATGTAATTGCATTCACGGCTGCTCCCCACACGAGCTCGTTAATTTCTCAAAAATTGCTTATGTGTCATCCACACTGGTGTGAATCACAGGGCCAATCAGAGCCAAGCACCAGTAGAGAAAGCGCAACGGCTGCCAGCCTGGCTCCCAGCCGCTGTGTGTGTTGTTGGTGTAGTTGTTGGTTGGCAGTGAACTTCAGGCATTTCTACTACAGCACTGTAGGCCTCACCACCATGCCTCCCATGCCCTTTGTCTGCTCCTTATTTGTCTTCAGCAATGTTGGCCTTTATTCGGAAAATACATTGCGTCGCCGTCTGCGACTAGTTAGCAAGAGCGTTGATGCTCCAACAAAGGTGTGTTTTCAAGCCAAACTTCCACAAGTCGTTGTACAAGCTGTCATTGACCCATCACTTTGTGAGGTTTTTTTTGCCTGGGAGGCACTCATAAATAGGCCTATGTGCTCCGATAGCTCTGAAAAACACATAGGCTATGAGTGATGCACAATGGGGGAGAAACATGAAAGTCGAGAATATTCTTATATATTCTGCATTTAAATAGGGTTCAAATGCAATGACTCAATAGTTTGGCAATTTTGTGAAGTGGCTGTCAAGGCTAGAATAGTGTATTTTAAAGGTTGAGTTCACCAAAATGACAGAAAACGACAATGGCTCTGACACTCCAATACAATGCAGGTAGAAGGAATTTTGTTTGTGGTAGTGGCACCATTTTAAAATCACAACTACAATAGCTAGCATTGCTTTCTATGAACAGTGTCCATTGTTACTCTGGAACTGAACAGCAGTGGTGGAGAAAGGCTTCACATCTTTGACTTAACATAGTAGCAAAACCACACTGTGAAACTATCACTATCAAGTAAAAGTCTGACATTAAAACATGTTAAAAGTAAATTTAAATAACTTATTTATTATCAGAAACGTGTACAATGGTTATTATATTTTATATAATTGTTTTTTTAATGATGATATAGTGTGTGAGTAGCACTTGTTGTTGTAGTTGATATATCAACTTGCACTGAAGCAAAAGTACAGGTTTCTAAAGTGCAGCACTTGAGTAAAAATACTTGTTTTCATGTAGATTTGTAAACCTAGTTTTTCTTTGAGCAGTTTTAAATTCCACCTTCCTAGTTTGTGTCAGGGTAGTGCAGATATCTCTGATGGCTATCTCCTGCGCAAAGAAAACCAAAAATTCTGCACGGCATGATGCCATCACAGGTAAGTGAGAAAAAAGTGTTTTCGTGTGTTTTAATTTGGTTGAATTAACCCTTTAATTAAAGTTGAGCACAGTGCCAATTTCAATTGAAACAAAGCTCTACAAACTGTTCCTTCCATGCTGCCTCTGCAACAAACACTGTCACTCATTATTCGAGCATTGTAAGGGTCCAGCCTTGCCATCCAAACTGAGTTCATAGTGGAGTTCATTGTGGCATGAGCCACCCAATCAATTCCCAGACCACCACGGAACAGCCCCGTTTATCTGCCATGTTCCAGTGCCTGCAGTCAACCAGTCAGGGTGGGTTTTGTGTGCTCACATTGTTTATTTTAGCCCTCATTAAAATGTGGTGGGGTGGCTTTCTCTCTCCGGGGCTCGGTGGCTACTGTGGTGGGGAGATAGGGGACTGTGGTGGACCCCCTTGGGCAGCCGACAAAAAAGCAGCTGCACCCCCTTCCCCTGCTTGCCACTCACTCCATCTGGGTCCTGCAGTCACACTCTGTGGCAGGGCTGCGGTTAACTGTGGCTGTTGGCTGGTAAAGAGGCACAGTGAGGGTTCAAGGATCCAAATATCAGGAAGAAGAAGTGCCGTTCACCACTATCACCACTAGAGGGTACTCAGCCACAGTGAGCTGAAAGAGGGGGGAACTCTCAAAGCTGGCAGTGACTGTTCTCCTGGGGGTTTGTTCTTATCTCCTTTATATGCTCAGCACTTTTTCACAGGAAGCATACCGGAGGTGGTGTGGGTGAGTGAGGGATAAGGAAAGATGTGGGTCTTAAAGTAAGTGGTTTTAAAGAGAAAAAGGGCAACAATGAGTTCTTCTCTGCTGTGTACTTGAAAGACACCTTGTGACATCAGGTATTTCATGCCTCCAGGGGCCTTTGTCCAGGTTGTTTAGTCTCTTCATAAGACTACAATAGTGGCCTGTTTTATTTTGTCTGTGACGGAAAAACTATTAGACATAAAAGACTTGCCCTGTCAGCAGCCACACCCCCACCGTAGCGCCACACAGAGGAGGATTTAACTCGCACCTTACCTCACCCTTTATGTTATGTTAGTGTGTCAAAGCCTGCAGCAGATATCTGTCTGGTATGTGATGAATTATTGCTGCGTCTATGTGCTTGTGCATGATACTACGTCTACGTCTGCATGTGTGTATTTTCATAAGCAAACCATACCTCCTGTTGTTCCCTCTTTAAAAGGAATCAGGAAATGTCTGTCGGGTGTGTTTGATAATCCCAGGTGTGTGTGTGTGTGTTTGTGTGTGTGTGTGTGTGTGTGTGTGTGTGTGCGTCTGCATAAGAGACAGTGTGCCTGAATGTCTTTGTGCTAAAGCGAACTAGCAGGTTCCCTTTCAGAGCCGTGCAGCAAATCTAGAGGGAAAGAGAGGAGGTCTTTGAAGTTTTTGGTTCTGCCATCCGTCTCCAGCTCACTGGCTTTCTTTTCATGCCAGCCATTGCAGAGGCCAGACTCGTTAAAGAAAAACGCCCCAACTGGCTCCTCCCTGCCGCTTCGCCACAGTAAAATGACAACAGACTACACTCAAATGCCCCTACTAACAGTAACCCTCCTCTCTGTTTTGATTTTGGCTTTCGTCCCATCTGTGATTTTAAAACTGACTACCAGTTGTCAGAAGCAGCTGAAGATGATAGATATAGAGTACAGTAGAGACAACTGAGCCGAGAAGCCTCGAGCAAAAGCCAATTAACTTGCAGGCAGCTGACGTTAATGGACGTATGCGCCCACGCTGCAGGTGCTGGCCCTCCGTCCCTGGTTTCTCTCTGATCTAAACCAAAGTGTCTCCTTTACTCGCCAGCAGCCATAGAGGATGGTATGACATTTAGCTTTAACACTGGAGGAGTAGAAAGAGAGGAGATATATTGATTGCCCTTAGCTGCACCTTCATAGCCCGTGCGCATGGTTTGTGTTGGCTAAACCCTAGCCTAATGGCTTTTAGACTTCCATTAGGTCGTTGCAGGCAGCGTGGTTTAAGTAAGTAACAAAAGGCTCTGTCAGAATGCTTTAAGCATTAATAAGACAGTCAGTGTTACTTCTCCAGCCTGTCAGCTCATCAGGAACACACAAGTCAAGATTGTAAAGGCGAAAAAGCTGGTTTACTGTCGTCATTTTGAGCGTTTTTTGGCTACGCTGTCTACGGGGAGGCCTGAGCTGGATTAGCTTTTATTCTTTTGGGAATTTGTTTCGATTGAGCAGTGAAAGCTGCGGCTCACTCACCCCGTAAACTTGCAGCGTCCCTGGACTTGTGTGCAGTAAAAGCCCCTTCTCGCACTGGCATGTGAAGAAGTGCCAGGAGTTTCTGAACGTTTGTACGGTTCCCTTAATGAGGAGAGACCTATGGCTCGATACTGGGAAGGGGGCTCAATAGGAATGGGGTTAGAAGTGCATCATTTGGTGTTATATGGCAAAAGAACCGCAGACCTCAACCGGCATGAAAGGCAGAGTCTGTTGGGTTTTGGGGGATTTTTTTTGTTGTTGAGCTGTTTTCTGCTCTGCTTCTAAAGCCATCTTGTTTTTATAAAGTTGTTTATTAAGAGCAAGATCCCTCTGTTTTGCAGAGGACGGCGCTGTGGCCTACACTGTTTCAAATCCCTGTAATTATTGGGTAGGTTTGGTAGGTTTGGCTTTCATCGTGCACACACTGGCATTTTGATATGCAGAGAGGCTGCACATATCTAATATGAGCATGGGTTGACACATGCACATATATACTTACTTCTCCAACTGTTCATACATGAGCCTGGATCACATTATTTCAATCCTTTTTTCGCCAGTCTGTCTGTGTATGTAATTCCTCTGCTTCCTGGATACTGTGTGGTGTGTTTCCCCCTGGTTTGCCTGTCTTTACTGTGTCCCTGCAATCCCTCAAAGTTCTGGGTTTTAATGCATCGGTTACCATATTTTTCCACAGAGATGACTGTCGCTTTGCTGGGAAGGCATCACGTTGTGTGTATGTGCCTGTGTCCACTTGTGCCATTTTTGGAAGAGTCCCTGTGTTCTCTCTGCACCAGCGCTACGGAAGCCTCCCGGGTCCGTTTATGCTGCCCACATACCCCAGAATCTTGCTTTGGTTGGAAGTGGGTTTATTTTTTCCCCAGCCATCATAAAGAAGACAAACTCCTCTACTGTCTCCCCATCCTATATTAACAAGCTGTGTTTGGCCCCGGACTCACCATAACAGGTCGGCTCTGGGTTGCCGCTGGCTACAGTAAAAATCAACACCTCCTCTACCCCAGACAGAGACTTTTCAATGTGCGGATCCAGTTTCCCCCACATATCTGCAGGTTTCAATCTCAGTTAATTGTTTGGCAGACTTGATCCAATTTGACATTATGCTATACTAGACACATTACGTGCCCTCATATCTTTCATCTATATTTTGTCCTTATAGTAGTGCGTTTTCCAGGATCGCCCCTTGACCATGAATGGGCACTTGACCATGACTGGCAGGAATATTTTAGAGCTCCTCCAAGACAAGGGCAGATCTAGACCTTCTTATTGGGTGGCTGGTCTCAGCTCTGTGGCCAAGCAGGAAACAATAGAAGACCCGAACAATGATCTGGCTGCAGATCAGTAGGGGCCGCTTGGCTTATCCTAGACGCTACGTCTTATTTCCTTTTGATTACTCACGCCTGCCTGATGAGCGGCACACTCACACTCCTCTCTGTCTGCCTGCCTGTGGGAGAAATCACAAAGAAAAGACATTTGTAGGAGACTGGTTTTGATTTTGAGGCTGGAATGCCTTTGTGATAATGTTGCAAGATTTTTGGCAGGGGCGTGATAGATTTGAGACAAAAGGAGAAAAATTTGGTGTGTGTGAGAGCGTGTGTGTGTGTGTATGTGTAAGGGGGGGGGGGGGGGGGGGGGGGTCATGATGCGTGTATGATTCAGACACATTCAGGTATTAGAGGCTAGATTTCTGAATATTGTGTGGTTGGGCGTGGTGGTGTGCTTTTCTGTGCTGATTTATGTCAGTTTCCACTGATGGGCTTCCAGGATCTGCCCATAAACAGCCTTTAAACGGGGGAATGATTGTGCTGGCACTGAAGTCCCAACTGTATTGCCACCCAAGCGTGCAGATCGCCTGCTGTGGGCTGGGTCTCCTTCGTTCGGCCCTCACTGGCGCCCACCAATGCTCGTTACCCCCCACCCCCTCACCGCCAGGCCGGAGGTAGGAAATCAAACCAATTACGGTTGTATTTAAAGAAAATTGGAGCAGGGCCGGAAAAGTGGGGGCATTTCCAAAAAACGCAAAATGAAAAGTCCAGGGCCAACTCTTTGGCAAAATACATGGTGACAGTGAAGCAGAGTTGAATGGCACTTTTCTGAAAACACAAGGAGAAATCTGTTGTCTGATTGAGTGTATAAGCTATAAATATCTTCTTTATCTAGATAACACATTCAGAGACAGTCTTCCAAAAAACTATAAATCCTGTTGGCATACCTCAACAATCTGTTTCTATGTCCATCTCAGTGAATGAGATTGATGGGATTTGCTTCCCCGGTGGACCTGTTTGATTGATGAGGACTGACTGTGTTTTTGTTCAGGTCTGCTGTTCCCTGCTGCAAGTGGCCAGCCAGAAAAGGCTGCACTTCATAATGTGGCTGAATACGCCAAGACGTCCTAGATCCCAAATCCTCCTTGGCCTGCCCTGCTGAAGCACAGACACCTGTAGGCTTCCAACTAGGGGAGGACAATGTATTTGTATGCATGCGCATGATCCTTTGACCAGAGTCTGTCACAGGCTGGGGCCATCTTTACAGTTAAAAAGTTTGTCTGGGATCAGTGTTGCGGTTGCCACCCCATTGATGTATTCTCTCTGTTTTACCTCTCTCTCTCTCTCCTTCTCTCTCTCTCTCTCTCTCTCTCTCTCTCTCTCTCTCTCTCTCTCTCTCTCTCTCTCTCTCTCTCTCTCTCTCTGATCCTCCTCCTCACTGTCATCTCTCAGGAAACCCCCCTCATTACTAGGCCCTAGATGTAAATGCTTCATTTTCCATCCCCCCACAAGCTGTCTTTGTTCCACGGGCCATTTGGCTGTTATATTTCAGCACTTATAAGCAATTATTCCTAAATATGAGTGCTCCCTAACAGATGTCTCCAGACACTCAAAATATATTCTTCTTCCTTCATCTTCCTCTCTGCCTTATGGGCAAAAATAAAAAGGAGGCGAAAACGAGGTGTCTTGTTTCTGTAGATGAACACACATAAAACGTTTTCCTGCATGAATGTGAATGCACACACACACACAAACACACACACACACTCACACTCACACGCACACACACACACACACATACACACACACACACATACACACACACACACACACACACACACACGCACACACACACACACACACGCACACACACAC